>NC_142797.1:23192486-23231784 GCF_049724085.1 Artemia sp. Qi Xiang Cuo | reverse complement strand
TCAGATGCTTTTCGGCACCCAGCCAATAAGTTTCACATAAATTCCTCAACTTCATATAAAGCTGCATTATGCCCCCACCATATCTATATCTGGGACTTATTAATAGCTTCATGAGGGCTTTAAACAACAACACATAAGCTTTTTGGCACCCATTTAATATGTTTCGCATAAATGCATCCACTTCATGTATAAATTCATTGTGTCCCCACCTCAACTAATTCTGGGGATTACAATTACATTCTTTAAGCCTGTAAGCAAGAATACACATTCTTTTCGTCACCCAAATAAAGTGTTTCTCTGAAATAGATACACTTCATATAAAGATGCATTATGTCCCCACCTCAGCTAAAGATGGGAATTGCAATGAACTTCTTGAAGGCAGTAAACAATAACTCAGATGCTTTTTGGCACCCAACCAATATAGTTTCACATAAATGCTTACATTTCATATAAAGCTTCATTATGCCCCCACCTTATCTATATCTGTGACTTATTAAGAGCTTCATGAGGGCTGTAAACAACAGCTCATAAAATTTTTGGCTCCCAACTACTATCTTTCGCATATCTCCATCTACTTTATGTATAAATTAATTATGTCCCCACCTCATATAATTTTGAGAATTGCATTTAAATTCTTGAGGTCAGTAAGAATGAACTCACAAGATTTTTGGCTCCCAAACAATGTTTTTCAAATAAATTGTTCCGCTTTATATAAAAATGCATTATGTCCCCACCTCAGATAATGCTGGGGCTTACACTGAAATTCATGAAGGCAGTAAGCAAGAACTCACATGCTTTTCGGCACCCAGATAATATGTTTCGAATAAATAGTTCCGCTTCATATAAAGGTGAATTATGCCCCCACCTCATATAATGCTGGGAATCACTATGAAATTCGTGAAGGCAGTAAACAATAACTCAGATGCTTTTCGGCACCCAACCAATAATGTTTCACATAAATGCTTCCACTTCATATAAATCTGCACTATTCCCCCTCGTTATTTAAAGCTGGGACTCACTATGAACTGTGTGAAGGCAGTAAACAATAATTCAGATGCTTTTTGGCTCCCACCTAATATCTTTCAAATAAATGGTTTCTAAAGATTCATTATGTCCCCACCTCATATAATTCTGGGGATTATTTTGAAATTCTTTTAAGCGGTACACAATCACTCACATGATTTTCTGCACCCAAATAATGTTTTTGAAATAACTGGATCAACTTCATAAAAAACTGCATTATGCACCCACATTTTTTAATTCTGGGGATCACATTGAGAATTTTGAAGGCAGTAAGAAATAACTCACATGCTTTTTGGCTACCAGATAATGTGTTTCAAATAAATGGTTCCAATTCATATAAAGCTGCATTATGCCCCCACCTCATATAAATCTGGATCTCACAATTAACTATGTTAAGGCAGTAATCAATGACTCAGTTGCTTTTCAGCCCCCAGCAAATACGTTTAACAAAGTAGCCCACTTCATATAAACCTGTTTTTCTTCCTCACCTTAATTTTAGCTGAAGCTAATTTTGAACATTTTTGAGGCAGTAAGCAATGATTCACATTATTTTTGGCACCTATATAATGTTTTTGAATTATAAAGTTCCACTTTATATATATCTGCATTATGCCCCCACCTCATATAAAGCTGGGACTTACAATTAACTTCGTGAGCTCGGTAAACAATAATTCAGTTGCTGATTGTCACCCATCAAATATGTTCATCAAAGTCACGATCTTCATATATACCAGCATTATTCCCTTACGTTTAACAAAGCTGAAGCTCACTAATAACAGCCTTAATGCAGTAAGCTATGCTGCACATGCTTTTCGGCACCAAAACAATGTGTTTGACTTAAATGGAATCACTTCATGTAAAGATTCATTATGTCCCCACCTCATCAAATTCTGTGGATCGTATTGAAATTCTTGAAGGCAGTAAAAAATAATTCACATACTTTTTGGCTCCTAGCCAATGTGTTTCAAATAAATGCTTCCACTTTATATAAAGCTTCATTTTGCCCCCACCTCTTCGAAAGCTGGAAATTATTAGGAACTTTGTGAAGCCAGTCAAAAATAACTCATATGCTTTTTTTACCCCATCAAGTAAGTTTCACGTAAATGCCTTCTCAGCATTTAACTCAGATTTACTCCCCCATTTCATATAAAGCTCGGGATCGCAATGAACTTTGTTGAGGCAGTAAACAATAACTCACATGATTTTTAGCTCCAAACTAATATGTTTCACATAAGTGCATCCTATAACGTCATTATGCCCCCACCTCATCTAAAGCTGGGGATTACATTGAAATTCTTTAAAGCAGTAAGAAATAAATCACATGCTTTTTGGCTCCTAATCAATATGTTTCAAAGAAATGCATCCACTTCATATAAATATTCAATATGCCCCCACCTCATCTAATGCTGTGACTTGCTAGGAAATTCTTGAAGGCAGTAAAAATGAACTCACAAGCTTTTTTGCTCCCAAATAATGTGTTTCAATTAAATAGACACTACAGCGGCATTATGTCCCCACCTCATACAATGATGTAAATCGCAATGAACTTTGTGAAGTCAGTAAGAAATAATTCACATGCTTTTTGGCACCCAACCAATATTTTTCAATTAATTGGTTCCACTGTATATATAGATGCATTATGTCCCCACCTCATCTACAGCTGGGAATTACAATTAGCTTTTATGAAGGCGGTAAACAAGGATTCAGATGCTTTTTGTCACCGATCCAATAAGTTAAACAAACTCTCGCACTTCATATAAAGCAGTTCTTTGTCCCCACCTCATATTTAGCTGGAGTTCATTTAGAACATTGTTGAGGCAGTAAGCAATAAATCAGTTGCTTTTAGGCCCCCACCAAATAAGTTTCACGTAAATTACTTCACTTCATATAAAGCAGAATTACTCCCCCACTTTATATATAGATGGGGCTCATTAAGAACTTCTTTAAGGCAGTAAACAACAACTCATATGCTTTTCGGCACCCAACTAATATGTTTCGCATATATTCGTACACTTCATGTAAAGCTGCATTATGCCCCCACCTCTTTTAAAGTTGGGAATCGCATTGAAATTCGTGAATGCAGTAAGCAAAAATTCACATGATTTTTGGCTCCCAACTAATAAGTTTCAAATAAATGGTTCCTAAAGATGCACCATGCCCCTCCTCATCTTAAGATGGGACTCGCTATGAACTTCGTGAAGGCAGTAAACAAAAACTCAGATGCTTTTCGGCCCCCACCCATTAACTTTCACATAAATTCCTCCTCTTCATATAAAGCTGCATTATGCCCCCACCTAATATAAAGCTGGGACTCACTTTGAACTTTTTGAAGGCAGTAAACAACAACTCAGATTATTTTTGGTACCCAACAAATATGTTTCACAAAAATGCTTCCACTTCATATAAAGATGCATTATGCCCCCCCCTCATATAAAGCTGTGACTCACTATGAACTTTTTGTGAAGCCGGTAAACAAAAACTCAGCTTCTTTTCGGCACCCATCCAATATGTTTCACAAATTCTTCCACTTCATATAAAGCTTCATTATTCCCCCACCTCATATTAATCTGTGATTCACTATGAAATTCGTGAAGGCAGTAAACACTAAGTCAGATGATTTTTGGCACCCAGCCAATAAGTTTCACATAAATGCTTCCACTTCATATAAAGCTGCATTATGCCCCCACCTCATATAAAGCTGGGACTCACAATGAACTTTGTGAAGGCAGTAAACAATAACTCAGATTATTTTTGGCAACCAACCAGTAACTTTCACATAAATTCATCCTCTTAATATAAAGCTGCATTATGCCCCCACCCCATATTAAGCTGGGACTCACTATGAAATTCGTCAAGGCGGTCAACAACAACTCAGATTATTTTCGGAACCGACCCTCTATTTTTCTCATTAATGCTTCCCGTTCGTATAAAGCTGCATTATGCCCCCACATAATATAAAGCTGGGAATCACTATGAACTGTTTGAAGCCAGTAAACAACAACTCAGATGATTGTTGGTACCCACCCACTAAGTTTCTAATACATTCTTCTACTTCAGGTACAGCTTCATTATGCCCCCACCTCGTAGAAAGGTGAGACTCACTAGTAACTTTTTGAAGCCGGTAAACATAAATTCATATGCTTTTCGGCACCCAGCCAATAAGTTTAAGATAAATTCGTCCACTTCATATAAAGCTGCATTATGCCCCCACCCCAAATTAAGCTGGGACTCACTATGAACTTTGTCAAGGCAGTAAACAAAAACTCAGATGCTTTTCGGCACCCACCCAATATGTTTCACATAAATGCTTCCAGGTCGTATAAAGCTGCATTATGTCCCCACCTCTTATAAAGCTGGGGCTCACTCTGAACTTTGTGGAGGCAGTAAACAACCACTCAGATTCTTTTTGGCACACAACCAATATATTTCTCATAAATTCCCCCACTTTATATAAGGCTTCATCATGCCCCCACCTCATATAATGCTGGGAATCATAATGAAATTTGTGAAGGCAGTAAACAATGAATCAGATGCTTTTCGGCACCCAACCAATATGTTTCTCATTAATGCTTTCACTTTATATAAAGCTGCATTATGCTCCTACCTCATATAAAGCTGGGACTCACTATGAACTTTGTGAAGCCAGTAAACAACAACTCAGATGCTTATTGGTACCCACCCACTATGTTTCACATATATGCGTCCACTTCATATAAAGCTGCATTATGCCCCCCCTCATAGAAAGATGGGACTCACTAGGAAATTTTTGAAGGCAGTAAACAATAACTCAGAGTCTTGTCGGCCCCCAACCAGTAAGTTGCACATAAATTCGTCCTCTTAATATAAAGCTGCTTTATGCCCCCACCTCATATGAAGCTGGGACTCACTATGAACTGTTTGAAGACAGAAAACAACAACTCAGATTATTTTTGGTACCCAACTACTCTGATTCACATAAATTCTTCCACTTCATATACAGCTGCATTATGCCCCCACCGCTTATACTGCTGTGGCTCAGATTGAAATTCTTTAAGGCAGTAAGAAATCACTCACATGATATTTGGCTACTAGATAATGTGTTTCGCATAAATGGATCCGCTTTATATAAAGAGGCATCATGTCCCCACCTCATCTCAAGATGGGAATCACAATTATCTTCGTGAAGGCAGTAAACAATAACTCAGATTCTTTTCGGCCCCCAACCAGTAAGTTTCACATAAATTCCTCCTCTTCATATAAAGCTGCATTATGCCCCCACCTCTTATAAAGCTGGGACTCACTATGAACTTTGTGAAGCCAGTAAACAACAACTCAGATTCTTTTCGGCACCCAGCCAATAAGTTTCACATAAATTCTTCCTCTTCATATAAAGCTACATTATGCCCCCACCTCATCTCAAGCTTAGACTTACTAGTAACTTTGTGAAGGCATTAATCAATAATTCAGATTCTTTTTGTCACCGACCCAATATGTTTAAGATACATTCTCCATCTTATTATAAAGTTGCATTATGTCCTCACATTATATACAGATGAGAATCACTATGAAATTAGTGAAGGCAGTAAACAACAACTCAGATGCTGTTCGGCACCCAACCAATATGTTTCACATAAATTCTTCAACTTCATATAAAGCTGCATCATGCCCCCACCTCATATAAAGATGGGACTCTCTTGGAAATTTGTGAAGGCCGAAAACAAGAACTCAGAGGCTTTTCGGCACCCATCCAGTAACTGTCACATAAAGTCCTCCACTTAATATAAAGATTCATTATTCCCCCCCCCATCTGTCGCTGGGACTCACTATGAAATGCGTCAAGGCAGTCAACAACAACTCAGATTCTTGTTGGTACCGACCAAATTTGTTTCTCATATATGCTTCCCCTTCATGTAAAGCTGCATTATGCCCACACCTCATATTAAGCTGGGACTCACTATGAACTTTGTGAAGGCAGTAAACAATAACTCAGATGCTTTTCGGCACCCAACCCATATGTTTCACATAAATGCTTCCACTACATATAAAGCTGCATTATGCCCCCCCTCATATAAAGCTGGGACTCACGATGAAATTTTTGAAGGCAGTAAACAATAACTCAGATTCTTTTCGGCCCCCAACCAGTAAGTTTCACATAAATTCCTCCTCTTCATATAAAGCTGCATTATGCCCCCACTTCTTATAAAGCTGGGACTCACTATGAACTTTGTGAAGGCAGTAAACAACAACTCAGATTATTTTCGGCACCCAACCAATAAGTATCACATAAATGCGTCCACTTCATATAAAGCTACATTATGCCCCCACTTCTTATAAAGCTGGGACTCACTATGAACTTTTTGTGAAGCCAGTAAACAATAACTCAGCTTATTTTCGGCACCCAGCCAATAAGTTTCACATAAATGCTTCCACTTCATATAAAGCTGCATTATGCCTCCACCTCATATAAATCTGGGACTCACTTTGAACTTTGTGAAGCCAGTAAACAATAACTCTGATTCTTTTTGGCACCCCACATGTATCTTTCACAGAAAGGCCTCCTCTTAATATAACGCTTCATAATGCCACCACTCCTTATTAAGCTTGGCCTCACACTGATCTTTGTCTAGGCAGTCGACAACAACTCAGATTTTTTTCGGCACAGAACCAGTATGTTTCTCATAAATTCTTCCACTTCGTATAAAGCTGCATTATGCCCCCACCTCATATACAGCTGGGAATCACTATGAACTGTTTGAAGGCAGTAAACAACAACTCAGATGCTTTTCGGCACCCAACCAATATGTTTCACATAAATGCTTCCACTTCATATAAAGCTGCATCATGCCCCCACCTCATATAAAGCTGGGACTCACTATGAACTTTTTGAAGGCAGTAAACACTAAGTCAGATGATTTTTGTCACCCATCCACTAAGTTTCACATAAATGCTTCCACTACATATATCGCTGCATTATGCCTCCACCTCATATAAAGCTGGGACTCACTATGAACTTTGTGAAGGCAGTAAACAATAACTCAGATTCTTTTCGGCACCCAACCATTAAGTTTCACATAAATTCATCCACTTCATATAAAGCTGCATTATGCCCCCACCTCATATTAAGCTGGGACTCACTATGAACTTTGTGAAGCCAGTAAACAACAACTCAGATGCTTTTCGGCACCCAACCATTATGTTTCACATAAATGCTTCCTCTTCATATAAAGCTGCATTATGCCCCCACCTCATATAAAGCTGGGACTCACTATGAACTTTTTGTGAAGGCAGTAAACAATAACTCAGATTCTTTTCGGCACCCAGCCAATAAGTTTCACATAAATGCTTCCACTTCATATAAAGCTGCATTATGCCTCCTCCTCAAATACCGATGTGACTCACTGGGATAATTGTGTAGGCATTAAACAATAACAAACAGTAACTTTTGCACCCAACCAGTTTCTTTCTGATATAGTCCTCCTCTTAATATCAAGCTGAATTATGCCCCCCTCCTTATAAAGCTGGGACTCACAATGAAATTCGTCAAGCCAGTCAACAACAACTCAGATGCTTTTCGGCACCCACCCAGTATGTTTCACATAAATGCTTCCACTTCGTATAAAGCTGCATTATGCCCCCACCTCATATAAAGCTGGGACTCACAATGAACTTTCTGAAGCCAGTAAACAACAACTCAGATGCTTTTCGGCACCCAACAATTGAGTTTCACATAAATTCTTCCTCTTCATATAAAGCTGCATAATGCCCCCACCTCATATATAAATCTGGGACTCACAAGGAACTTAGTGAAGGCAGTAAACAAGAAGTCAGATGCTTTTCGGCACCAAACTTATCTTTTTAAATTATAAGCTTATTAATTATATAAAGATTCATTATAACCCCTCCTCATAGAATGCTGGGAATCTTAAGTAAATTTGTTAGTCCGGTCTGCATTAATTCCTATTATTTTCGTCCCCGAGAAATTATGATTCACGTACATTACTTCACATCATATAAAGCTGAATTATGCCCCCACCTCATATAAAGCTGGGACTCACTATGAACTTTGTGAAGCCAGTAAACAACAACTCAGATGCTATTCGGCACCCAACTAATATGTTTCGCATAAATGCTTCCACTTCATATAAAGCTGCATTATGCCCCCACCTCATACAATGATGGGAATCATTATGAAATTCGTTAAGGCAGTAAACACAAATTCACATTCTTTTTGGCACCTATCTAATGTTTTTCGAATAAATGGATCATCTATATATACAGATGCATTGTGCCCCCACCTCATATCTAAAGCTGGGAATCACTATGAAATTCGTGAAGGCCGTAAGCAACAACTCACATGCTTTTTGGCTCCCATACAATTTTTTTCACATAATTTAGTCATATTCTTATACAGCTGCATTATGCCCCCACTTCTTATAATGCTGGGACTCTCTATGAACTTTTTGTGAAGCCGGTAAACAATAAGTCAGCTTCTTTTCGGCACCCAGCCATTAAGTTTCACAAATGCGGCCACTTCATATAAAGCTGCATTATGCCCCCACCTCGTATAAAGCTGGGACTCACTATGAACTTTGTGAAGGCAGTAAACAATAACTCAGTTGATTTTCGGCACCCAGCCAATACGTTTCACATAAAGGCTTCCACTACATATAAACCTGCATTATGCCCCCACCTCAAATAAAGTTGGGACTCACTATGAACTTTGTGAAGGCAGTAAACAATAACTCAGATGCTTTTCGGCCCCCAACCAGTAAGTTTCACATAAATTCCTCCTCTTCATATAAAGCTGCATTATGCCCCCACTTCTTATAAAGCTGGGACTCACTATGAACTTTGTGAAGCCGGTAAACAACAACTCAGATGCTTTTCGGCACCCAACCAGTATGTTTCACATACATGCTTCCACTTCGTATAAAGCTGCATTATGCCCCCACCTCATATAAAGCTGGGACTCACAATGAACTTTGTCAAGCCATTAAACAACAACTCAGATTCTTTTCGGCACCCACCCAATCTGTTTCACATAAATGCTTCCACTTCATATAAAGCTGCATTATGTCCCCACCTCATATAAAGCTGGGACTCACTATGAACTTTGTGAAGGCAGTAAACAATAACTCAGATGCTTTTTGGCACCCAGCCAATAAGTTTCACATAAAAGCTTCCACTTCATATAAAGCTGCATTATGCCCCAACACCATATGTAGCTGGGACTCACTATGAACTTTGTCAAGACAGTAAACAACAACTCAGATGATTTTCGGCACCCATACAATATGTTTCACATAAATGCTTCCAGTTCTTATAAAGATGCATTATGCCCCCTCCTCATAGAAAGCTGGGACTCACTATGAACTTTGTGAATGCGGTAAACAATAACTCAGATGCTTTTTGGCACCCAACCAATATGTTTCAATTAAATGCTCTCAGTTTATATAAGGCTGCATTATGCTCCTACCTAATATATAGCTGGGAATCACTTGGAACTGTTTGAAGCCAGTAAACAACAAATCAGATGATTTTAGGCACCCAACCAATGTGTTTCACATAAATGCTTCCACTTCTTATAAAGCTGCATTATGCCCCCACCTCATATAAAGCTGGGACTCACTAGGAACTTTGTGAAGGCAGTAAACAATAACTCCGATGCTTTTCGGCACCCAACCAATGTGTTTCACATAAATGCTTCCTCTTCATATAAAGCCGCATTATGCTCCCACCTCATATAAAGCTGGGACTCACTATGAACTTTGTGAAGCCAGTAAACAACAACTCAGATGCTTTTTGGCACCCAACCAATATGTTTCACATAAATGCTTCCACTTCATATAAAGCTGCATATAATGCATGTTTCTCAATTTACAAAGATCAGCCTGCATTTTTGCCATCTTCTTGTATTTCTGAATGTAATTTTTCCCTTTGTCCTTATGCGTTCTTCGGTACAACCTCGCAGAGAATTTAATTTTTTCATTATAGATTTTGTCACCCCAATAACGCTCCTTGATCTTTTGTTTGGCTGTCTCAATTTTTACTTCTCGATACACCTGGACGGTTGAATACCTTTGCTTTTGGTTTTTCTTTTATTTGATGCGGTAATCTTCATCATTGTGATAACTCTCCTTGAACTTTTGTTTGGCTGTCTCAATTTTTACTTCTCGATACACCTAGACGGTTGAATACCTTTGTTTTCGGTTTTTATTATATTTGATGCGGTAATCTTCATCATTGTGATAACTCTCCTTGAACTTTGGTTTGGCTGTCTCAATTTTTGCATGTCTATAATCTTCATCATTGTGATAACACATCTTGCTGTTTTGTTTGATTACTTCTCGATGCGCCTGGTCGGTTGAATACCTTTGCTTTTTTCTTTTCAAGATACTATCTCTGTTGTTTGTGTAGTACTGTTTTTTCAATTTGCGTGCAGCTTGCTTGATTGAAACCATTATGTAATTATGAATGTGAACATTTACAGTTCTGACGCTTCTTATATAGTAATTATGACGTCACAGCGTAATGATTGTATTGACGTCATAGCGCAATGATATTATTTCATGACGTCTTCAGAAACAACAATATAATTTCGTGTTTTTCTATTCACGTCATAGCTCTAATATAAAACTATGACGACATTCAATATTTATCTAGTAGGGTTTAAGACAAGGTAATTCTAATGATGTAATTTTGTTTTGATTTGACTCTATTTTTAGGAGTTTTGTTATATTTCTTAGCATTGGACTGATCGTCTCTTATTAGATTGCTAGCTACTGCTGCAACTAAGATTCACATAGATAGTTATTTATGAGAGGCAACCTGGCCGAGTGGTCCAAGGCACTGGTGTTAGCCACCAGTCTCTTCGGAGGCGTGGGTTCAAATCTTACCGCTGGTATACGATTATGTTTGAAAGACTGCAGTGTGAAAAGACATCGGAAATGCAGTTTTTGGTTGAAAAATTTATTCTCTTTTAGAAATAATTTATTTTAGTTACAAAAGGTTTTTAACCCAATTAATTTTCTTTAAAATGAGCTATTGAACAACCCTCTACGATGTTACAGTGCCAAGCTATCTCTGGAAACAAAGAAAAGAGAAAAGAGAAAAAAATATCCCCTTTAGGCAGAATGTTGTAGTAGCTGCCACTTTTCTTGATTTTCAAGCCAATATATTTCCCTTGCTGTTCAAGCCAAGGGACAGAAAGTTTCCTATACAGGGGTTTCGGACAAGGCGGTTCTTATGGTGTACTTTTTGTTTTGATCTGACTCCATTCTTAGGAACTGTGGGTTTTTATATTTCTTAACATTGGACGTGATCGTCTCTTACTAGGTTGCTAGCTACCGCTGCAACCCGGATTGGACGTGATCGTCTCTTACTAGGTTGCTAGCTACCGCTGCAACCCGGATTTAGGAACTAAGGGTTTTTATACATTTCTTAGTATTGGGCGTGATCGTCTCTTACTAGGTTGCTAGCTACTGCTGCATCCCGGATTCACATAGATAGTTATGAGAGGCAGCATGGCCGAGTGGTCCATGGTGCTGGTGTTAGCCACCAGTCTCTTCGGAGGCGCGGTTTCAAATCCCACCGATGGTATATGTTTATGACGTCATTGATCAATCTTTAATATGAAATATGCAGTTTTTCCTAAAAAAGTTGTTTGTATTTTAAAGATAATTTGTTTTAATTACAAAAGACTTTTAACCCCATTAATTTCCTTTAAAATGAGCCATTGAACAACTCTATGATGTTCCAGTGCCAAGCTATCTGTGGAATTACTAACCTATACTATAATTAAGTGGGGTATAAAATTTAGTATAGGCAAAACCACTATTAGAAAACCCTAGTCCAAAAACCCTTTATAGGATTTACTATAATTAACAAAATACACCTGATTACAAACAGTAAAAAGCCTACGGCTTTTTTTCTTTGAAATAGTAAGAGACAAACCTCAAATAATCAAGTAGCTAACTAAGTCGAATGTGTGCAATGGTTTATTATTCTAATGATCGTCTTTTAATGTAAAATGGATTATTTCAGTTAGCATGGTCATGTCGTTCTTTACTGTAATTAGTATAGGCAAGAGGTCGTTCTTTAATGTAATTACTATGAAGCTTTGCCAAGGAATTTCTAGCCGACTTTTCAACAGCATCCGCTCTTTCAAAGAGAATTTTAATCTATAATTTTGAATACTTTTCGTGATCCCGATAAAACATGCGTAAAATGTTTCTCAATTTACAAAGATCAGCCTGCATTTTTGCCATCTTCTTGTATTTCTGAATGTAATTTTTCCCTTTGTCCTTATGCGTTCTTCGGTACAACCTCGCAGAGAATTTAATTTTTTCATTATAGATTTTGTCACCCCAGTAACGCTCATTGATCTTTTGTTTGGCTGTCTCAATTTTTGCATGTCTATAATCTTCATCATTGTGATAACACATCTTGCTGTTTTGTTTTGCTCTCTCAATTATTACTTCTCGATACGCCTGGTCGGTTGAATACCTTTGTTTTGCTCTCTCAATTATTACTTCTCGATACGCCTGGTCGGTTGAATACCTTTGTTGCTCTCTCAATTTTTACTTCTCGATGCGCCTGGTCGGTTGAATACCTTTGCTTTTCTCTTTTCAAGATACTATCTCTGGTGTTTGTGTAGTACTGTTTTTTCAAATTGCGTATAGCTTGCTTCGATCTAACCATTATTCTAATCAAGAATGAGAGAATTTACATCTGTGTCGTTCTTAAGTAGTAATTATGACGTCACGGCGTAATGATTTTATTGACGTCAAGGCGCAATGGTATTATTTCATGACGTCATCAGAAACAACAATATAATTTCGTGTTTTTCTATTCACGTCATAGCTCTAATATAAAGCTACGACATTCATTATTTATATAGTAGGGTTTCAGACAAGGTAGTTCTAATGATGTACTTTTGTTTTGATCTTACTCTATTTTTAGGAGTTTTGTTATATTTCTTAGCATGGGACTGATCGTCTCTTACTAGGTTGCTAGCTACTGCTGCAACCCAAATTCACATATATATTTATTTATGAGAGGCAGCCTGGCCGAGTGGTCCAAGACACTGGTGTTAGCCACCAGTCTCTTCGGAGGCGTGGGTTCAAATCTTACCGCTGGTATACGATTATGTTTGAAAGACTGCAGTGTGAAAAGACATCAAAAATGCAGTTTTTGGTGGAAAAATTTATTCTCTTTTAGAAATAATTTATTTTAGTTACTATAGATTTTTAACCCAATTAATTTCCTTTAAAATGAGCTATTGAACAACCCTCTACGATGTTCCAGTGCCAAGCTATCTGTGGAAAAGAAAAAAAAAAGAAAAGAGAAAAAATATCCCGTTTGGGGAGAATAACGTGGTTAAAGTCACTTTTCTTGATTTTCAAGCCAATATATTTCCCTTGCTGTTCAAGCCAAGGGACAGAAAGTTTTCTATACAGAGGTTTCGGACAAGGCGGTTCTAATGGTGTACTTTTTGTTTTGATCTGACTCCTTTGTTAGGAACTCTGGGTGTTTATATTTCTTAACATTGGACGTGATCGTCTCTTACTAGGTTGCTAGCTATCGCCGCAACCTGGAGGTTGCTAGCTATCGCTGCAACCCAGAAAAAAAACACATTGTGCCTACATCGTTCTTTACTCAGGCAGTGCTAGTGCGTTGCCTATGATAATACACTGATTACACACAGGAAAAAGCCTACGGCTTTTTCTTCTTTTAAATAGTAAGAGACGAGTCTCAAATAATCAAGTAGCTAGCTAATTCCAAAGGTATTCAATTTTTGTTATTCCAATGATCGTTTTTTATTGTAACTAGGTTTCAGCCATCTCTACAGCCATGATACTATTGGAAATTACATAATCCCTATTTATGTTTTAGTTAACATGGGCAAGGTGTCGTTCTTTATTGTATATGGACTAAGGTTCGTTCTTTCATGTAAAACTAGCAAAACCTTTTTTAAGCCTGATGAAGATTTAACTAATGTGTCAAAAGTAAGGTTGCAAGTCGACGATTTTGTTTTGGCCTTATTATAATTGGTATGGTGAAATAATAATACGCATATGGCTCTTAAATCATACTTCTTTATGGTTCAATATGGTCTAGTGGCTAGGATAGTTAACTTTCACTTAACAGGCTCGGGTTCGATTCCCGGGGTGGGAAAATTTTTAACTCTATAATCTTCGAACATTTGAACCTTTTATAATTTATAATGATGCATAATATAAATACTGTAATCTTAACTATAGTGAAGTTGCGTATGCAAGTTAGTATAGGGAAGAGTTCGATCTTTATTATAATCAAGCCAAGGGACAGAAAGTTTCCTATACAGGGGTTTCGGACAAGGCGGTTCTAATGGTGTACTTTTTGTTTTGATCTGACTCCTTTTTTAGGAACTATGGGTTTTTATATTTCTTAACATTGGACGTGATCGTCTCTTACTAGGTTGCTAGCTATCGCTGCAACCCGGAAAAAAACACATTGTGCCCACATCGTTCTTTACTCAGGCAGTGCTAGCGCGCTGCCTATGATAATAAACTGATTACACACAGGAAAAAGCCTACGGCTTTTTCTTCTTTTAAATAGTAAGAGACGAGTCTCAAATAATCAAGTAGCTAGCTAATTCCAAAGGTATGCAATTTTTGTTATTCCAATGATCGTTTTTTATTGTTGTATAACATTGCCAAGTAACCTGCTGCCCAATTTTTGGTTTTGAATGTTTACTCAGATTGTTATAGGTGACTTCAGCCATCATAATTTCCTTGTCAGATCTAGTTTTAGAGCATTTTTCAATAGTTGTCTCGTACTTTTCAGGACAGTTTGTTCTACTACACAGAGAATTTTTTGCCAAATATTCAGTAGAACTAAACGAACTGTTTAAAACACAGTTAGAAATGCTTTTTTCTTGAGTCGGTGTTCCAGGAATTTGTTCTAAATCATTAGTCTTACAAACACATTTACTAATAACCCTAACAGGCTCGTTTTCGCCATAATTGAAAAACATTGCTTTTCCTTCGCTGTTGATAGGTATGCTTGTATATATATTTTTATTGCTGCTACATAAACTGCAATTGCTCCTTCCCAAATTAATATACGAATTTTCTAAGAAGTACGCCTCCGTATATTCACTGCGTTGTCGAACATTTTCCATTGCATCTATAAACTGTTCCGCAGTTGCCAATCCATACCTTGGAAGCTTTTCGTTAAACTGACAACATTTCTTTTGGATATTACTATGGAGCTTTGCCAAGGAATTTCTAGCTGACTTTTCAACAGCATCCGCTCTTTCAAAGAGAACTTTAATCTGTAATTTTGAATACTTTTTGTGATCCCGATAAAACATGCGTAAAATGTTTCTCAATTTACAAAGATCAGCCTGCATTTTTGCCATCTTCTTGTATTTCTGAATGTAATTTTTCCCTTTGTCCTTATGCGTTCTTCGGTACAACCTCGCAGAGAATTTAATTTTTTCATTATAGATTTTGTCACCCCAGTAACGCTCCTTGATCTTTTGTTTGGCTGTCTCAATTTTTGCATGTCTATAATCTTCATCATTGTGATAACACATCTTGCTGTTTTGTTTTGCTCTCTCAATTATTACTTCTCGATACGCCTGGTCGGTTGAATATCTTTGTTTTGCTCCCTCAATTATTACTTCTCGATACGCCTGGTCGGTTGAATACCTTTGTTTTGCTCTCTCAATAATTACTTCTCGATGCTCCTGGTCGGTTGAATACCTTTGTTTTGCTCTCTCAATTATTACTTCTCGATACGCCTGGTCGGTTGAATACCTTTGTTTTGCTCTCTCAATATTTACTTCTCGATGCGCCTGGTCGGTTGAATACCTTTGCTTTTCTCTTTTCAAGATACTATCTCTGTTGTTTGTGTAGTACTGTTTTTTCAATTTGCGTGCAGCTTGCTTGACTGAAACCATTATGTAATTATGAATGTGAACATTTACAGTTCTGACGCTTCCTATATAGTAATTATGACGTCACAGCGTAATGATTTTATTGACGTCAAGGCGCAATGATATTATTTCATGACGTCATCAGAAACAACAATATAATTTCGTGTTTTTCTATTCACTTCATAGCTCTAATATAAAGCTACGACATTTATTATTTATCTAGTAGGGTTTCAGACAAGGTAGTTCTAATGATGTACTTTTGTTTTGATCTTACTCTATTTTTAGGACTTTTGTTATATTTCTTAGCATTGGACTGATCGTCTCTTACTAGATTGCTAGCTACTGCTGCAACCCAAATTCACATATATATTTATTTATGAGAGGCAGCCTGGCCGAGTGGTCCAAGGCACTGGTGTTAGCCACCAATCTCTTCGGAGGCGTGGGTTCAAATCTTACCGCTGGTATACGAATATGTTTGAAAGACTGCAGTGTGAAAAGACATCGAAAATGCAGTTTTTGGTGGAAAAATTTATTCTCTTTTAGAAATAATTTATTTTAGTTACAAAAGGTTTTTAACCCAATTAATTTCCTTTAAAATGAGCTATTGAACAACTATCTACGATGTTCCAGTGCCAAGCTATCTGTAGAAAAGAAAAAGAAAAAAAAAGAAAAAAATATCCCGTTTGGGGAGAATAACGTGGTTAAAGTCAATTTTCTTGATTTTCAAGCCAATATATTTCCCTTGCTGTTCAAGCCAAGGGACAGAAAGTTTCCTATACAGGGGTTTCGGACAAGGCGGTTCTAATGGTGTACTTTTTGTTTTGATCTGATTTCTTTGTTAGGAACTATGGGTTTTTATATTTCTTAACATTGGACGTGATCGTCTCTTACTAGGTTGCTAGCTACCGCTGCAACCCGGATAACTGGTATACTATTATGTTTGAAAGACTGCAGTGTGAAAAGACATCAAAAATGCAGTTTTTGGTGGAAAAATTTATTCTCTTTTAGAAATAATTTATTTTAGTTACTATAGATTTTTAACCCAATTAATTTCCTTTAAAATGAGCTATTGAACAACCCTCTACGATGTTCCAGTGCCAAGCTATCTGTGGAAAAGAAAAAAAGAGAGAAAAAATATCCCGTTTGGGGAGAATAACGTGGTTAAAGTCAATTTTCTTGATTTTCAAGCCAATATATTTCCCTTGCTGTTCAAGCCAAGGGACAGAAAGTTTCCTATACAGGGGTTTCGGACAAGGCGGTTCTAATGGTGTACTTTTTGTTTTGATCTGACTCCTTTGTTAGGAACTGTGGGTTTTTATATTTCTTAACATTGGACGTGATCGTCTCTTACTAGGTTGCTAGCTTCGCTGCAACCCGGAAAAAAAACACATTGTGCCCACATCGTTCTTTACTCAGGCAGTGCTAGCGCGCTGCCTATGATAATAAACTGATTACTAACAGGAAAAAGCCTACGGCTTTTTCTTCTTTTAAATAGTAAGAGACGAGTCTCAAATAATCAAGTAGCTAGCTAATTCCAAAGGTATGCAATTTTTGTTATTCCAATGATCGTTTTTTATTGTAACTAGGTTTCAGCCATCTCTACAGCCATGATACTATTGGAAATTACATAATCCCTATTTATGTTTTAGTTAACATGGGCAAGGTGTCGTTCTTTATTGTATTCTTCTATGTAATGACTTAGTTCCTTGTACGAACCCTCGACTTTTAGTAGATTAATATGTTGTATAATCTTACATTTTGATACTGCCTTATATACGCTATTAATGAAACAGTTCAAGACAGGAAAATGTGGAGCTAGTGCCCTTAGAGAACGCAAATAGCTCTGACATCCCTCATTTGGGCTACAGTATAACGAATGCCCATGCTTTCTTGTGTCCCTGTAATTGATTTCACAATAATCCAAGCCGCCAAGGTAGAAATTAACCGCTTTGTCAGTTGAAAATTTTAATGCTATATTATTTTCAAGGATATCAAAAAGAATTTGACATAATTCAATATCGGTCGGATACAGCTTGCAGATATCAGGGTGACATTGCCAAGTAACCTGCTGCCCAATTTTTGGTTTTGAATGTTTACTCAGATTGTTATAGGTGACTTCAGCCATCATAATTTCCTTGTCAGATCTAGTTTTAGAGCATTTTTCAATAGTTGTCTCGTACTTTTCAGGACATTGTGTTCTACTACACAGATAATTTTTTGCCAAATATTCAGTAGAACTAAACGAACTGTTTAAAACACAGTTAGAAATGCTTTTTTCTTGAGTCGGTGTTCCAGGAATTTGTTCTAAATCATTAGTCTTACAAACACATTTACTAATAACCCTAACAGGCTCGTTTTCGCCATAATTGAAAAACATTGCTTTTCCTTCGCTGTTGATAGGTATGCTTGTATATATATATTTTTATTGCTGCTACATAAACTGCAATTGCTCCTTCCAAAATTAATATACGAATTTTCTAAGAAATACGCCTCCGTATATTCACTGTGTTGTCGGACATTTTCCATTGCATCTATAAACTGTTCCGCAGTTGCCAATCCATACCTTGGAAGCTTTTCGTTAAACTGACAACATTTCTTTTGGATATTACTATGAAGCTTTGCCAAAGAATTTCTAGCCGACTTTTCAACAGCATCCGCTCTTTCAAAGAGAATTTTAATCTGTAATTTTGAATACTTTTCATGATCCCGATAAAACATGCGTAAAATGTTTCTCAATTTACAAAGATCAGCCTTCATTTTTGCCATCTTCTTGTATTTCTGAATGTAATTTTTCCCTTTGTCCTTATGCGTTCTTCGGTACAACCTCGCAGAGAATTTAATTTTTTCATTATAGCTTTTGTCACCCCAGTATCTACCCATTATTCTGGTAGCAACTTTTTTCTTATGTTTGTTTCGGTAATCTTTATCGTTATCATACCGTTCCTTACTCTTTTGTTTGGCTCTCTCAATTTTCGCATCTCGATACGCCTTGTCAGTTGAATACCTTTGCTTTTCTCTTTTCAAGATGTTGTCTCTGTTTTTTGTATAGTTTTTTGGTATAGTCAGACCAAAAAATTATTGCTCATATATCATAAATATTTTTGCAGTTTACATAATAACTTTAGCGATTCTAAACTGAAAAATGAAATATATTAAAAAATTGAATTTTTTGGTCTGAAAATACATAGTAAATTCCACATCGGGTAGTTAGAACCTAACTAAAAATAAAACTAATTTTAACATTTTCAGGTATTTTTATAGCTTGAATTGAAATATTCAAACTATTGCTCGGATACCATGGATATTTTGCAGTTTACACAAGCTGCAAAGAACGCATAAGGGGCAAAATTAAAAATTAGATTCAGATGTCCAAAAACATGGCAACAATGCTGGCTGATCTTAGTAAATTTAGAAAAATTTTAAGAATTTTTTACCGGGATTACGAAAAATATTCAAAATTAAAGATTAAAATTATCTCTGAAAGAATGGATTTTGTTGAAAAGTCAGCTAGAGATGCTTTCGCAAAACTTCATAGTAATATCCAAAAGAAATGTTTCATGTTTAGTGAAAAGCTTCCAAGGTATGAACCGGCAACTGTTGAACAGTTTATAGATTTAATGGGAAATTTTATAGATCACTGTGAATATATGGAGGCATAATTGTTCTTTACTTAGTTTCAGCTTTAATTCGATGATCCAGACTTTATGTACTAACTACTTCCAAAGACTATGACGTCATTGTTTAATATTGTATATAAAAAATTAAGTTTTTCGTAAAAAGAATTAATTAAAAAAATAAAGTACAAATAGCGCTAGATCTAGAGATTTCCTTTAAAATGAGCCATTGAACAACTCTCTACGATGTTCCAGTGCCAGTGGAGAATAACGTGGTTAAAGGCAATTTTCTTGATTATCAAGCCAATATATTTTCTTTGTTATTCAAGCCGCAGGGCGGTAAGTTTCCTCTATAGGGGTTTCGGACAAGGCGGTTCTAATGGTGTACTTTTTGTTTTGATCTGACTCTGTTTTTAGGAGTTAGGGGTTTTTATATTTCTTAACATTGGACGTGATCGTCTCTTACTAGGTTGCTAGCTACCGCTGCAACCCGGATATGTTTGTGTAGTACTGTTTTTTCAATTTGCGTGCAGCTTGCATCATTGAAACCATTATGTAACTATTAATGTGAACATTTACAGTTCTGACGCTTCTTATATAGTAATTATGACGTCACAGCGTAATGATTTTATTGACGTCATAGCGCAATGATATTATTTCATGACGTCTTCAGAAACAACAATATAATTTCGTGTTTTTCTATTCACGTCATAGCTCTAATATAAAACTATGACGACATTCAATATTTATCTAGTAGGGTTTCAGACAAGGTAATTCTAATGATGTACTTTTGTTTTGATTTTACTCTATTTTTAGGAGTTTTGTTATATTTTTTAGCATTGGACTGATCGTCTCTTACTAGGTTGCTAGCTACTGCTGCAACCCAGATTCACATATATAGTTATTTATGAGAGGCAACCTGGCCGAGTGGTACAAGGCACTGGTGTTAGCTACCAGTCTCTTCGGAGGCGTGGGTTCAAATCTTACCGCTGGTATGCGATAATGTTTGAAAGACTGCAGTGTGAAAAGACATCGAAAATGCAGTTTTTGGTGGAAAAATTTATTCTCTTTTAGAAATAATTTATTTTAGTTACAAAATGTTTTTAACCCAATTAATTTCCTTTAAAATGAGCTATTGAACAACCCTCTACGATGTTCCAGTGCCAAGCTATCTGTGGAAAAGAAAAAAAGAAAAAAAGAAAGAAAAAAATATCCCGTTTAGGCAGAATGTTGTAGCAGCTGCCACTTTTCTTGATTTTCAAGCCAATATATTTCCCGTGCTGTTCAAGCCAAGGGACAGAAAGTTTTCTATACAGGGGTTTCGAACAAGGCGGTTCTAATGGTGTACTTTTTGTTTTGATCTGACTCCTTTGTTAGGAACTATGGGCTTTTATATTTCTTAACATTGGACGTGATCGTCTCTTACTAGGTTGCTAGCTACCGCTGCAACCCGGACTAGCTACCGCTGCAACCCGGATATCATTACAAACAGGAAAAAGCCTACGGCTTTTTCTTCTTTGAAATAGTAAGAGACATACCTCAAGTAACTACCCCTGGAACCACCATTTATCAGTTACTATGGATGAGAGATCGTTCTTTACTGTAAATCGGTACAACCTCGCAGAAAATTTAATTTTTTCATTATAGATTTTGTCACCCCAGTATCGCTCCTTGATCTTTTGTTTGGCTGTCTCAATTTTTACTTCTCGATACACCTGGACGGTTGAATACCTTTTCTTTTGGTTTTTCTTATATTTGATGCGGTAATCTTCATCATTGTGATAACTCTCCTTGAACTTTTGTTTGGCTGTCTAGATTTTTGCATGTCTATAATCTTCATCATTGTGATAACACATCTTGCCGTTTTGTTTTGCTCTCTCAATTATTACTTCTCGATACGCCTGGTCGGTTGAATACCTTTGTTTTGCTCTCTCAATTATTACTTGTCGATACACCTGGTCGGTTGAATAACTTTGCTTTTTTCTTTTCAAGATACTATCTCTGTTGTTTGTGTAGTACTGTTTTTTCAACTTGCATGCAGCTTGCTTGATTGAAACCATTATGTAGTTATGAATGAGAACATTTACAGTTCTGACGCTTCTTATATAGTAATTATGACGTCACGGCGCAATGATTTTATTGACGTCATAGCGCAATGATATTATTTCATGACGTCTTCAGAAACAACAATATAATTCCGTGTTTTTCTATTCACGTCATAGATCTAACATAAAACTATGATGAAATTCATTATTTATGTAGTAGGGTTTCAGACAAGGTAATTCTAATGATGTACTTGTGTTTTGATCTGACACTATTTTTAGGAGTTTTGTTATATTTCTTAGCATTGGACTGATCGTCTCTTACTAGGTTGCTAGCTACTGCTGCAACCCAAATTCACATATATATTTATTTATGAGAGGCAGCCTGGCCGAGTGGTCCAAGGCACTGGTGTTAGCCACCAGTCTCTTCGGAGGCGTGGGTTCAAATCTTACCGCTGGTATACGATTATGTTTGAAAGACTGCAGTGTGAAAAGACATCGAAAATGCAGTTTTTGGTGGAAAAATTTATTCTCTTTTAGAAATAATTTATTATTATTATTAGCTATTGAACAACCCTCTACGATGTTCCAGTGCCAAGCTATCTCTGGATACAAAAAAAGAAAAGAGAAAAAAATATCCCGTTTGTGGAGAATAACGTGGTTAAAGTCAATTTTCTTGATTTTCAAGCTTTATATTTCCCTTGCTGTTCAAGCCAAGGGACAGAAAGCTTCCTATACAGGGTTTTCGGACAAGGCGGTTCTAATGGTGTACTTTTTGTTTTGATCTGACTCCTTTGTTAGGAACTATGGGTTTTTATATTTCTTAACATTGGACGTGATCGTCTCTTACTAGGTTGCTAGCTACCGCTGCAACTTGGATACGATTATGTTTGAAAGACTGCAGTGTGAAAAGACATCGAAAATGCAGTTTTTGGTGGAAAAATTTATTCTCTTTTAGAAATAATTTATTTTAGTTACAGAAGGTTTTTAACCCAATTAATTTCCTTTAAAATGAGCTATTGAACAACCCTCTACGATGTTCCAGTGCCAAGCTATCTCTGGATACAAAAGAAAAGAGAAAAAATATCCCGTTTGTGGAGAATAACGTGGTAAAAGTCAATTCGCTTGATTTTCAAGCCAATATATTTTCTTTGTTATTCAAGCCAAAGGGCGGTAAGTATCCTTTATAGAGGTTTCGAACAAGGCGGTTCTAATGAGGTACTTTTTGTTTTGATCTGACTCCTATGTTAGGAACTATGGGTTTTTATATTTCTTAACATTGAACGTGATCGTCTCTTACTAGGTTGCTAGCTACCGCTGCAACCCGGATAATATAAACTATGGACTAAAGTTCGTTCTGTAATGTAAAAATTCGATTGTTTATTTACATTCTAGCTAAAATAATGAAGATAATATGAATGAACCACAGTGTTCAGTTTCTTTGGATTTGAGTTCGTTTTTTAACTATAAATACAAACAGAAAAAAGCCTACGGCTTTTTCTTCTTTTAAATAGTAAGAGACGAAACTCAAACAATCAAGTAGCTAACTAAGTCCAATGTATGGAAGGGTTTGTTATTTCAGTGATCGTCTTTTAATGTAAAAATATAAATACTGTAGTGAAGTTGCGTATGCAAGTTAGTATAGGGAAGAGTTGGATCTTTACTATATTTATATTTCTTGACATTGGAGGTGATCGTCTCTTACTAGGTTGCTAGCTACCGCTGCAACCCGGATTCCACTGCCAAGCTATTTGTGGAAATACTAACCTATACTATAATTAAGTGGCGTATAAAATTTAGTATAGGCAAGAGGTCGTTCTTTATTATAACTCGGTTTTTAGCAAAAAATCCCGAAAAAACCGGACACGAAAAAAAAATCCCAAACCGCAAAAAATTCCCAGAATATCGGGATTAATCTTGGATTGTGGCATCCCTGGATATAAGAGAACAACACTACCAACCAATGTAGCCGTAATGTCAGTAGCCGTCAGTATAAACTGAGTTTATATTTTATCTGGTTCCCACAATTTCTCAGCCATGCAACACAAACAGAAAATAAATTACATTAAAAGACGATTATTGGAATAAAAAAATTATTGCATAAAATTGGACTTAGTTAGCTACTCGATCGTTTGAGGTTCGTCTCTTACTATTTAAAAGAAGAAAAAGCCATAGGCTTTTTCCTGTATGTAATCCAGGTTGCAGCGGTAGCTAGCAATCTAGTAAGAGACAATCACGTCCAATGTTAAGAAATATAAAATTTATATTAAAGAACGACATTATATGCATGATGACGCAACACACATCATCCGGGTTGCAGCGGTATTATAGTAAGAGACGATCATGTCCAATGTTAAGAAATGCAATCACCCATAACTCCTAAAAATAGAATCAGATCAGAATAAAAAGTACATGATTAGAACCGCCTTGTCTTAAACACCTAAATAGGAAACTTTCTGTCCCTTGGCTTGAACAACAAGGGAAATATACTGGCTTGAAAATCCGGGTTGCAGCACAGCTACTACAACATTCTGCCTAAACGGGATATTTTTTTTCTTGTTTACAGTAAAGACCCAAATTCACATATATATGTGAACCTAACTCCTAAAAAAAGTTTACATTAAATGACGATCATTCAAAGAACATACCATTGCAAATATTGGACTACCAAAAGATTTTTAACGCAATTAATTTCCTTTAAAATGAGCGATTGAACAACTCTCTACGATGTTCCAGTGCCAAGCTATCTGGGGAAAAGAAAAAAAAGAAAGAAAAAACTATGCCGTTTGTGGAGAATTATGTGGTTAAAATCAATTTTTTTGATTTTCAAGCCAATATATTTCCCTTGCTGTTCAAGCCAAATGACAGAATGTTTCCTATATAGGGGTTTCGGACAAAGCGGTTCTAATGGTGTATTTTTTGTTTTGATGTCATTCCTTTTTTAGGAGCTATGGGTTTTTATATTTCTTAACATTGGACGTGATCGTCTTTTACTAGGTTGCTAGCTACCGCTGCAACCCGGATTTTCAAACCAAATTAGTTACTATGGCCTAGAATTCGTTCTTTACAATAACTACCTCTGCAACCTGGATCATGAACTGATTACAAACAGGAAAAAGCCTACTGCTTTTTCTTCTTTGAAATAGTAAGAGACGAACATAAAACAATCAAATAGCTAACTAATTCAAATGTATGTAATTGTTTGTTATTCCAATGATGGTATTTTAATGTAATTAATTATAAAAGGTTTTTATATGCAGCAGTTTCCTTTAAAATGAGCCATTACACTCATTATTATGACCACAAACTGTTTGATTTAATGCTTAAGTTACTATAGGTTACAGTTCGTTCCTTATTGTTCCTTATTATTCTTTATAACATTGGACGTGATCGTCTCTTACTAGCATGCTAGCTACCACTGCAACCCGGATTGAGTTCAATTTCTGTATGGGAAATGTTTACTTATGATGATAATTAAAATTTCTTAATGTAATACAAATAATTTGTTTTAATTACAAAAGGTTTTTAAACCCCTTAATTTCCTTTAAAATGAGCCATTGAACAACTCTCTAAGATGTTCCAGTGCCAAGCTATCTGTTGAATTACTAACCTACACTATAATTAAGTGGCGTATAAAATTTAGTATAGGCAAGAGGTCGTTCTTTATTATAACTTTTTTAGGAACTATGGGTTTTTACATTTCTTAACATTGGACGTGATCGTCTCTTACTAGGTTGCTAGCTACCGCTGCAACCCGGATTCTATTCACGTCATAGGTCTAATATAAAACTATGACGACATTCATTATTTATCTAGTAGGGTTTCAGACAAGGTAGTTCTAATGATGTACTTTTGTTTTGATCTTACTCTATTTTTAGGAGTTTTGGGTTTTTATATTTCTTAGTATTGGACTGATCGTCTCTTACTAGGTTGCTAGCTACTGCTGCAACCCAAATTATGAGAGGCAGCCTGGCCGAGTGGTCCAAGGCACTGGTGTTAGCCACCAGTCTCTTCGAAGGCGTGGGTTCAAATCTTACTGCTGGTACACGATTATGTTTGAAATGCTGCAGTGTGAAAAGACATCAAAAATGCAGTTTTTGGTGGAAAAATTTATTCTCTTTAAGAAATAAATTATTTTAGTTACTATAGATTTTTAACCCAATTAATTTCCTTTAAAATGAGCTATTGAACAACCCTCTACGATGTTCCAGTGCCAAGCTATCTGTGGAAAAGAAAGAAAAAAAATATCCTGTTTAGGCAGAATGTTGTAGTAGCCACCACTTTTCTTGATTTTCAAGCCAATATATTCCCCTTGCTGTTCAAGCCAAGGGACATAAAGTTTCCTATACAGGGGTTGTGGACTAGGCGGTTCTAATGGTGTACTTTTTTGTTTTGATCTGACTCCTTTGTTAAGAACTATGGGTTTTTATATTTCTTAACATTGGACGTGATCGTCTCTTACTAGGTTGCTAGCTACCGCTGCAACCCGGATTTCTTTTAAAATGAGCTATTATACAGCTCTCTATGATTTTCCAGTGCCCAGCTAGCTGAGGAGAAATAAAAAGAGGAAAGTAAAAAATATCCCGTTTGTGGAGAATAACGTGGTTAAAGTCAATTTTCTTGATTTTCAAGCCAATATATTTTCTTTGTTATTCAAGCCAAAGGGCCGTAAGTTTCCTGTACAGGGGTTTTGGACAAGGCGGTTCTAATGGTGTACTTTTTGTTGTGATCTGAATTTTTTTAGGAATTAGTGGTTTTTATATTTCTTAATATTGGACGTGATCGTCTCTTATTAGGTTCCTAGCTACCGCTGCAACCTGCAAGATAGTATAGGCAAGAGTTCGTTCCTTATTATAAATTATTGGACCTTTAACTTTTGCCTTGGCTTGTCTTTTGTCATTATGAAAAACATAACGCCAAACCTTTGTTTTTTAACAGAGGGTGATGCAAAATCAGGCTTTTCGCTAACGTCCTTATAAACTCTAATGTCATTATTTATAGCTATTTCATTGCTTGGAGCTTTTATAAAATTTGTTCTTTATAATAAACAAAAGGTTTTTAAAAAATCGATTTCCTTTCAAATGAGCCATTAAACAGCTCTTAACGGTGTTCCAGTGCCCCGCTAGCTGATGAGAAAAAAGAAAAAAAAAGATGCTGTCGATGCAGAATTTTGTAGTTCAAGCAAACTTTCTTGTTTTTCAAACCAATAGATTATCCTCGTTATTCAAGCCAAGGGGCGGTAAGTTTCCTATATAGAGCTTTCGAACAAGACAGTTCCATTTTTAGAAGTTATGGGCTATTGTATTTCTTAGTATTAGACGTGATCGTATCTTAATAGGATCGTCTCTTACTGGGTTCCTAGCTACCTATGCAACCCGATGCTGTTGCCACAATAATCGTGATTAATATCATGTTTTGTATAATATTTATATTGTAAGTTTCTGGTGGTTCAATGGTAAGAATACCTGCTTGCAACATGGGAGGCCTGGGATCAAATCCCTGGCAGGGAGAGTTTTTAACATATGGAACAAGAATAATGAAGAAATCCAGTCCTTGTCTGTTAAATCTTGCATAATAAAAATACTGTGGGCTATAGTTCGTTCCTTAATATACTGTTCTTTAACAAAAACTTCATTAATCAGATTTCTTAATATATCTTACATGGTCTAATGGTTAGGGTAGCTGACTCTGGCCCTTACCCAGTTGGCTCGAGTTCGATTCCCACTAAGGAAAAATTTTACTTATGGTGATTTCTTAAGAAATATGATTAAAATAATCATGTATATAATAATTTCCTTTTATTACTTCAGTTACTATGGGCTAAAGTTGATTCCTTAATGTAAAAATGACGTCAAGGCGCAATGATATTATTTCATGACGTCATCAGAAACAACAATATATTTTCGTGTTTTTCTATTCACGTCATAGCTCTAATATAAAAAACTTTGATGACATTCATTATTTATCTAGTAGGGTTTCAGACAAGGTAGTTCTAATGATGTACTTTTGTTTTGATCTGACTCTATTTTTAGGAGTTTTGGTTTTTTATATTTCTTAGCATGGGACTGATCGTCTCTTGCTAGGTTGCTAGCTATGCTGCAACCCAAATTATAAGAGGCAGCCTGGCCGGGTGGTCCAAGGCACTGGTGTTAGCCACCAGTCTCTTCGGAGGCGTGGGTTCAAATCTTACCACTGGTATACGATTATGTTTGAAAGACTGCAGTGTGAAAAGACATCGAAAATGCAGTTTTTGGTGGAAAAATTTATTCTCTTTTAGAAATAATTTATTTTAGTTACTTTAGATTTTTAACCCAATTAATTTCCTTTAAAATGAGCTATTGAACAACTATCTACGATGTTCCAGTGCCAAGCTATCTCTGGATACAAAAAAAGAAAAAAGAAAAAAATATCCCGTTTGGGGAGAATAACGTGGTTAAAGTCGATTTTCTTGATTTTCAAGCCAATACATTTCCCTTGCTGTTCAAGCCAAGGGACAGAAAGTTTCCTATACAGGGGTTTCGGACAAGGCGGTTCTAATGGTGTACTTTTTGTTTTGATCTGACTCTTTTGTTAGGAACTATGGGTTTTTATATTTCTTAACATTGGACGTGATCGTCTCTTACTAGGTTGCTAGCTATCGCTGCAACCCGGAAAAAAACACATTGTGCCCACATCGTTCTTTACTCAGGCAGTGCTAGCGCGCTGCCTATGATAATAAACTGATTACACACAGGAAAAAGCCTACGGCTTTTTCTTCTTTTAAATAGTAAGAGACGAGTCTCAAATAATCAAGTAGCTAGCTAATTCCAAAGGTATTCAATTTTTGTTATTCCAATGATCGTTTTTTATTGTAACTAGGTTTCAGCCATTTCTACAGCCATGATACTATTGGAAATTACATAATCCCTATTTATGTTTTAGTTAACATGGGCAAGGTGTCGTTCTTTATTGTACTATTCTGGACTGAAAACTAAAATAATTGCAATTATGAGACAATAATATGGAGATATGTACTTTACGGGTTACAGGATACAATAATAAATTTGAACTGAGATGAAAAAAAAATTTCTTCCAGGAGACAAAAAGCAAAACTAATTTTAGAATTTTCATGTATTTTTGTTGTTTAAATTAAAAAATTACTATTACTGATTAGGCATCATAAATATTTTTGCAGTTTACATAATAATTTTAGCGATAAAGCCAAAAAAGAAAATTTTGGTTCCAGGAGTTTCGGTTACTATTGAGACAAGTAGCTATTATTACTATAGAGTTCATTACATGGACTGTTTTATTGCTTCAAAATTCAAATATATTTGAAAAGACTGCATTATGAAAATACATCAAAAATGCAATTTTTTTGACAAAATTGATTATACTTTAAAAAGTATTTTATTTTTAAATACAAAAGTGACTAGATGTTGCAATTTCCATTAAAATGATCTATTATACAGCTCTCTATGATTTTCCAGTGCCCAGCTAGCTGAGCAGAAAGAAAAAGCGGAAAGAAAAAAATATCCCGTTTGTGGAGAATAACGTGGTAAAAGTCAATTTTCTTGATTTTCAAGCCAATATATTTTCTTTGTTATTCAAGCCAAAGGGAGGTAAGTTTCCTTTATAGAGGATTCGGACAAGGCGGTTCTAATGGTGTACTTTTTGTTTTGATCTGACTCTTTTTTTAGGAGTTGGGGGGTTTTATATTTCTTGACATTGGAGGTGATCGTCTCTTACTAGGTTGCTAGCTACCGCTGCAACCCGGATCAGAAACCATAAATATTTTTGCAGTTTATAACTTTAGCGATTCTGAACTAAAAACGAAAATAAAATAAAAATTAATTTTATCAATTTTTACGTCATGTCGCTCATTAAGTCATATATGGTTATTAGTACACAATAGGTTTTAGATATTACGTCATGTCACTTATTACGTCATATATGGTTATTAGTAGATAATTGGTAAAATATTCGTTCTTTATTATAATAAAAACTTCAAAAACGCATAAAAAAGTTGTTCATATTCATTTTTAAATATTTTTTTATATTCAACTTTGTTTTATTCATTTTATATTCGTTATTATGAATCTGAAAAACATTTTGGGGGAGGGGGGCCTCAAACCCACTAAACCCTTTGGATACGTCCTTGAATGTTATTAATTTAATTTAAAATGATCCATTGAACAACTCTCTACGATATTCCAGTGCTAAGCTATCTTTGGAATATAAAGTTTAAAATACAACCTTACCACGAATTGTTTGATTGCTTCAAAAATCAAATGTCTTTGAAAAGAGAGCAGTATGGAAAGACATCAAAAATACAGTTTTTAGTAGAAAAATTTATCCTGTTTTAAAATAATTTGTTTTAGTTACAAAAAGTTTTTAACCCAATTAATTTCCTTTAAAATGAGCCATTGAACAACTTTCTACGATGTTCCAGTGCCAAGATATCTGTGGAAAAGAAAGAAAGAAAAAAGACAGAAAAAAATATGCCGTTTAGGCAGAATGCTGTAGTAGCTGCCACTTATCTTGATTTTCAAGCCAATATATTTCTCTTGCTGTTCAAGCCAAATGACAGAAAGTTTTCTATACAGGGGTTTCGGACAAGGCGGTTCTAATGGTGTACTTTTTGTTTTGATCTGACTGCTTTTTTTAGGAGCTATGGTTTTTTTTTATTTCTTAATATTGGACGTGATCGTCTCTTACTAGGTTGCTAGCTACCGCTGCAACCCGGATCTCTTATAGAAATAATTTATTTTAGTTACTATTGATTTTTAACCTAATTAATTTTCTTTAAAATGAGCTATTGAACAACCCTCTACGATGTTCCAGTGCCAAGCTATCTGTGGAAAAGAAAGAAAAAATAAAAAAAATATCCCGTTTAGGCAGAATGTTGTAGTAGCTGCCACTTTTCTTGATTTTCAAACTAATATATTTCCCTCGCTGTTCAAGCCAAGGGACAGAAAGTTTCCTATGCAGGGGTTTCGGACAAGGCGGTTCTAATGGTATACTTTTTGTTTTGATCTGACTCTTTTGTTAGGAGCTATGAGTTTTTATATTTCTTAACATTGGACGTGATCGTCTCTTACTAGGTTGCTAGCTACCGCTGCAACCCGGAAAAAATAATTTTTTCATCTGATGAACACTTCTTATGACTCGTATCGAGTATCCATAACCTAACAAAAAGTAAAACTAATTTTTAAATTTTTGGGTATTTTGTTAGTTTGAATTAAAAGATTAAAATTATTGCTCAGATATCATAAATATTTTTGTAGTTTACATAATAACTTTAGCGATTCTAAACTGAAAAATAAAATATATTAAAAAATGGAATTTTTTGGTCTTAAGCTACATACTCAATCCCACATCGGGTAGTTAGAACCTAACCAAAAATAAAACTAATTTTAACATTTTAAGGTATTTTTCTAGCTTGTATTGAAATATTCAAACTATTGCTCGGATACCATGGATATTTTTGCAGTTTACACAAGCTGCAATGAACGCACAGGCTGATCTTTGTAAATTGAGAAAAATTTTACGAATGTTTTACCGGGATTACGAAAAATATTCAAAATTCAAGATTAAAATTATCTCTGAAAGAATAGATTTGTTGAAAAGTCAGCTAGAGATGATTTTGCAAAACTTAATAGTAATATCCAAAAGAAATGTTGCATGTTTAGTGAAAAGCTTCCATGGTATGGACCGGCAACTGTGGAAAAGTTTACAGATGTAATGGGAAATCTTATACATCAATTTGAATATATGGAGGCATAATTGTCCTTTACTTAGTTTTAGCTTAAATTCGATGATCGAGCCTTTATGTAATGGTGTTAGCCACCAGTCTCTTCAGAGGCGTGGGTTCAATTCTTACCGCTGGTATACGATTATGTTTGAAAGACTGCAGTGTGAAAAGACATCAAAATGCAGTTTTTGGTGGAAAAATTTATTCTCTTTTAGAAATAATTTATTTTAGTTACTATAGATTTTTAACCCAATTAATTTCCTTTAAAATGAGCTATGGAACAACCGTCTACGTTGTTCCAGTGCCAAGCTATCTCTGGATACAAAAGAAAAAAAAAAGAAAAAAATATCCCGTTTAGGCAGAATGTTGTAGTAGCTGCCACTTTTCTTGATTTTCAAGCCAATATATTTCCCTTGCTGTTCAAGCCAATGGACAGAAATTTTACTATACAGGGGTTTCGGACAAGGCGGTTCTAATGGTGTACTTTTTGTTTTGATCTGACTCTTTTTTTAAGAACTATGGGTTTTTATATTTCTTAACATTGGACGTGATCGTCTCTTACTAGGTTGCTAGCTACCGCTGCAACCCGGATTGCTAGCTACCGCTGCAACCCGGATGACACTTCTTCTATGTAATGACTTAGTTCCTTGTACGAGCCCTCGACTTTTAGTAGATTAATAAGTTGTATAATCTTACATTTTGATACTGCCTTATATACGCTATTAATGAAACAGTTCAAGACAGGAAAATGTGGAGCTAGTGCCCTTAGAGAACGCAAATAGCTCTGACATCCCTCATTTCGGCTACAGTATAACGAATGCCCATGCTTTCTTGTGTCCCTGTAATTGATTTCACAATAATCCAAGCCGCCAAGGTAGAAATTAACCACTTTGTCAGTTGAAAATTTTAATGCTATATTATTTTCAAGGATATCAAAAAGAATTTGACATAATTCAATATCCGTCGGATAGAGCTTGCAGATATCAGGGTGACATTGCCAAGTAACCTGCTGCCCAATTTTTGGTTTTGAATGTTTACTCAGATTGTTATAGGTGACTTCAGCCATCATAATTTCCTTGTCAGATCTAGTTTTAGAGCATTTTTCAATAGTTGTCTCGTACTTTTCAGGACAGTTTGTTCTACTACACAGAGAATTTTTTGCCAAATATTCAGTAGAACTAAACGAACTGTTTAAAACACAGTTAGAAATGCTTTTTTCTTGAGTCGGTGTTCCAGGAATTTGTTCTAAATCATTAGTCTTACAAACACATTTACTAATAACCCTAACAGGCTCGTTTTCGCCATAATTGAAAAACATTGCTTTTCCTTCGCTGTTGATAGGTATGCTTGTATATATATTTTTATTGCTGCTACATAAACTGCAATTGCTCCTTCCAAAATTAATATACGAATTTTCTAAGAAGTACGCCTCCGTATATTCACTGTGTTGTCGAACATTTTCCATTGCATCTATAAACTGTTCCGCAGTTGCCAATCCATACCTTGGAAGCTTTTCGTTAAACTGACAACATTTCTTTTGGATATTACTATGAAGCTTTGCCAAGGAATTTCTAGCCGACTTTTCAACAGCATCCGCTCTTTCAAAGAGAACTTTAATCTGTAATTTTGAATACTTTTTGTGATCCCGATAAAATATGCGTAAAATGTTTCTCAATTTACAAAGATCAGCCTGCATTTTTGCCATCTTCTTGTATTTCTGAATTTAATTTTTCCCTTTGTCCTTATGCGTTCTTCGGTACAACCTCGCAGAGAATTTAATTTTTTCATTAAAGATTTCGTCACCCCAGTAACGCTCCTTGATCTTTTGTTTGGCTTTCTGAATTTTTGCATGTCTATAATCTTCATCATTGTGATAACACATCTTGCTGTTTTGTTTTGCTCTCTCAATTATTACTTCTCGATACGCCTGGTCGGTTGAATACCTTTGTTTTGCTCTCTCAATTATTACTTCTCGATACGCCTGGTCGGTTGAATACCTTTGTTTTTCTCTCTCAATATTTACTTCTCGATGCACCTGGTCGGTTGAATACCTTTGTTTTGCTCTCTCAATTATTACTTCTCGATACGCCTGGTCGGTTGAATACCTTTGTTTTGCTCTCTCAATTTTTACTTCTCGATGCGCCTGGTCGGTTGAATACCTTTGCTTTTCTCTTTTCAAGATACTATCTCTGTTGTTTGTGTAGTACTGTTTTTTCAATTTGCGTGCAGCTTGCTTGACTGAAACCATTATGTAATTATGAATGTGAACATTTACAGTTCTGACGCTTCCTATATAGTAATTATGACGTCACAGCGTAATGATTTTATTGACATCAAGGCGCAATGATATTATTTCATGACGTCATCAGAAACAACAATATAATTTCGTGTTTTTCTATTCACTTCATAGCTCTAATATAAAGCTACGACATTCATTATTTATCTAGTAGGGTTTCGGACAAGGTAGTTCTAATGATGTACTTTTGTTTTGATCTTACTCTATTTTTAGGACTTTTGTTATATTTCTTAGCAGTGGACTGATCGTCTCTTACTAGATTGCTAGCTACTGCTGCAACCCAAATTCACATATATATTTATTTATGAGAGGCAGCCTGGCCGAGTGGTCCAAGGCACTGGTGTTAGCCACCAATCTCTTCGGAGGCGTGGGTTCAAATCTTACCGCTGGTATACGAATATGTTTGAAAGACTGCAGTGTGAAAAGACATCGAAAATGCAGTTTTTGGTGGAAAAATTTATTCTCTTTTAGAAATAATTTATTTTAGTTACAAAAGGTTTTTAACCCAATTAATTTCCTTTAAAATGAGCTATTGAACAACTATCTACGATGTTCCAGTGCCAAGCTATCTGTGGAAAAGAAAAAGAAAAAAAAAGAAAAAAATATCACGTTTGGGGAGAATAACGAGGTTATAGTCAATTTTCTTGATTTTCAAGCCAATATATTTCCCTTGCTGTTCAAGCCAAGGGACAGAAAGTTTCCTATACAGGGGTTTCGGACAAGGCGGTTCTAATGGTGTACTTTTTGTTTTGATCTGATTTTTTTGTTAGGAACTATGGGTTTTTATATTTCTTAACATTGGACGTGATCGTCTCTTACTAGGTTGCTAGCTACCGCTGCAACCCGGATAACTGGTATACGATTATGTTTGAAAGACTGCAGTGTGAAAAGACATCAAAAATGCAGTTTTTGGTGGAAAAATTTATTCTCTATTAGAAATAATTTATTTTAGTTACTATAGATTTTTAACCCAATTAATTTCCTTTAAAATGAGCTATTGAACAACTCTACGATGTTCCAGTGCCAAGCTATCTGTGGAAAAGAAAAAAAAAGAAAAAAATATCCCGTTTGGGGAGAATAACGTGGTTAAAGTCAATTTTCTTGATTTTCAAGCCAATATATTTCCCTTGCTGTTCAAGCCAAGGGACAGAAAGTTTCCTATACAGGGGTTTCGGACAAGGCGGTTCTACTGGTGTACTTTTTGTTTTGATCTGACTCCTTTGTTAGGAACTATGAGTTTTTATATTTCTTAACATTGGACGTGATCGTGTCTTACTAGGTTGCTAGCTACCGCTGCAACCCGGGTTTGAGCTGGGGCTGAACACGGTAATTACCACTATCCTACAATAACATCGCGGCCATTACATTACCTAACCTTGTAGTTGGTCAACTATGGTTAGGGGAACAAGTTGGCCTCCTGTAGCCTATTTGAGGGGGGGTGAACTTGCGCACATGTTTTATCTTGAGCTGGTGCTCCAAAATACGGTTGCAACTGTCTCTCTGCGACCGCTAGGACCGGAAGTCGCTTGCGGGCTCTTATAGGAAAACGAGCCCGCGTTTTCGCGGGCTAGCCTGCTTATAGCGGGTTCTTATAGCAAAACGAGGTTTTTCGTAAATGTAAATTCGGAGGATAATTTTTTTGGTCTGAAAATATCAAAAGGCCCTAACAGGTCGAACTCTGCTTCGAACGAGTCCTCATTCACCCGCATCCGGTGCCAACAGTGGCTTGTAGGCGTGGCTAAGAAAAAAAACGAAATGAATTTTAAGTGGCTATATCTGGTTTTTTGAAAACAGGGAAATAGTGATCGGATTGAGCTGAAATTTCGAGGATAAGCTCCCGGGTTCTAGGAAAGCTTAACCTCTAAATTTCAGCCCAATCGGACAACATTAAAGGGGGGCTGTGGTGGGAGGGTCGAAACTTCCGGCCCAGTTTACCCCATGAAGATAAAGTCGGAGGAGGATGAAATTTTGCAAGTTTCTTAGTTTGAGCTTGGGCTACAAAGTGCGATTACCGCCGTCTCTCTGCGACCTCTAGGACCTGAAATGGCTTAACATTGTGGTGGGTCGCCTCTTTATAGAGGCACAAGTGTGCCTCCTTGATATTAGCGATTCTAAACTGAAAAACTAACTCAGTCCAACATATGCAATGGTGTGCTTTTCTAATGATCGTCCTTTAATATAAACTATGGACTAAAGTTCGTTCTTTAATGTAAAAATTCGATGATCGAACCTTTATGTAACCCGGATTAAAAAACTATTATCATAGTGTGAAAAGACATCAAAAATGCAGTTTTTGGTGGAAAAATTTATTCTCTTTTAGAAATAATTTATTTTAGTTACTATAGATTTTTAACCCAGTTAATTTCCTTTAAAATGAGCTATTGAACAACCCTCTACGATGTTCCAGTGCCAAGCTATCTGTGGAAAAAAAAGAAAAGAGAAAAAAATATCCCGTTTGGGGAGAATGTTGTAGTAGCTGCCACTTTTCTTGATTTTCAAGCCAATATATTTCCCTTGCTGTTCAAGCCAAGGGACAGAAAGTTTCCTATACAGGGGTTTTGGACAAGGCAGTTCTAATGGTGTACTTTTTGTTTTGATCTGACTCCTCTGTTAGGAACTATGGGTTTTTATATTTCTTAACATTGGACGTGATCGTCTCCTACTAGGTTGCTAGCTACCGCTGCAACCCGGATTTGTGCAGTACTGTTTTTTCAACTTGCGTGCAGCTTGCTTGATTGAAACCATTATGTAATTATGAATGAGAACATTTACAGTTCTGACGCTTCTTATATAGTAATTATGACGTCATGACGTAATGATTTTATTTCATGACGTCATGGCGCAATGATATTATTTCATGACGTCTTCAGAAACAACAACATAATTTCGTGTTTTTCTATTCACGTCATAGCTCTAGTATAAAACTATGATGACATTCATTATTTATCTAGTAGGGTTTCAGACAAGGTAATTCTAATGATGTACTTTTGTTTTGATCTGACTCTATTTTTAGGAGTTTTGTTATATTTCTTAGCATTGGACTGATCGTTTCTTACTAGGTTGCTTGCTACTGCTGCAACCCAAATTCACATATATATTTATTTATGAGAGGCAGCCTGGCCGAGTGGTCCGAGGCACTGGTGTTAGCCACCAGTCTCTTCGGAGGCGTGGGTTCAAATCTTACCGCTGGTATACGATTACGTTTGAAAGACTGCAGTGTGAAAAGACATCGAAAATGCAGTTTTTGGTGGAAAAATTTATTCTCTTTTAGAAATAATTTATGTTAGTTACAAAATTTTTTTAACCCAATTAATTTCCTTTAAAATGAGCTATTGAACAACCCTCTACGATGTTCCAGTGCCAAGCTATCTCTGGATACAAAAAAAAGAAAAGAAAAAAAAATATCCCGTCTGGGGTGAATAACGTGGTAAAAGTCAATTTTCTTGATTTTCAAGCCAATATATTTTCCTTGCTGTTCAAGCCAAGGGACAGAAAGTTTCCTATACAGGGGTTTCGGACAAGGCGGTTCTAATGGTGTACTTTTTGTTTTGATCTGATTTCTTTTTTAGGAACTATGGGTTTTTATATTTCTTAACATTGGACGTGATCGTCTCTTACTAGTTTGCTAGCTACCGCTGCAACCCGGATTGTGTTCACCTTTTGACATTGAAATCATGAAATGGTATTTTAAAAATATTGCATTACATAACTCGAAAAAGTGGATTAAATTTAAGGAAGTATTTTTGAAATCTTCTCCGAGTTGCAGCGGTTGCTAGCAACCTACTAAGAGACGATCACGTCCAATACTAAAAAATATATAATATCCCATAACTCCTGGAAATAGTGTCAGATCAAAACAAGAATTACACTATTAGAACCGCCTTGTTTGAAACCCTAAATAAGAATCTTACCGTCCCTTGGCTTGAATAACAAGGAAAATGTATTAGTTTGAAAATCAAGAAAAGTGGTTGAAACCACGATATTCTGCATCGACAGCATATTTGTTTGTTTTTTGTTGTTGTTTTTTTTGCAGATAGCTGGACACTGGAACGTCGTAGAGATTTGTTTAATGGCTCATTTTAAGGGAAACTGATATATTTAAAAAGTTTTTGTAATTAAAAAATTTATTTTTAAAATATAGTCCATTTCTTACGACACACTGCATTTTTGTTCAAAATTGTAGTAGCAAATGGTAATAACATCATCTTGCATAGAAAGATCAAAATAGAGTTCTTAACATTATGAAAAGCGTGTAGATACAGTTATATAAAATTAAGTAATTCTTTTTTATGATGTAGGAATGAATTGTTCAGTAATACGTTAACTGGTGCTTAAAAAGAGCTGCTGAAGCTATATAGTTACAATTGAATCCCTTATTATACATCAGTGGTGCACCCGGGACTAAGCTCTGGGAGGGGAGGGGGATCGGTGATAGTAATAAAATGCACGCAGTAGGGCTATGGGGATCACACCCTTAAGACTTTTTTTTCATTTTGGCGAGTATCTAGACCCGATAAACCTTCCCTTTTGTTGGTCTTGAATGAAAATTATGTAGCAGGTGTGAGATACTCTTTTGTAGCTGTCGTAAGAGTTAGCGCTTCTTGACAATCTCATTTACGCTGGAACGAATCTGTAGTTATTACCAATCACAGTTGTTCTTAGAATGTTTCTCCCGGGAATTTTACTTAAAAATAGATTGATTTTATGAAATAAGAATGGACAACAAAAAAGCTACAGCCCATAACACAGGAAAGAAAAATTTAAGACAACCTAAAAAAATGTAGTTCCAAAAAACCTGAAATCGACCACGGAAAAAATGCCCATAAATCGTATGTATTGATTATGCAGCTTAGGGGCCATACCTTGTTTTGCAATTTCATGTCTGCGGCTCACTGCATAGTTTTGCCTACCCTTCCTCCCATTTTTTCAGTTTTTTTTTCAATTATTGGCTTTATGTTTTTTTCCCTTGTTTAATTTATTTTTGGTGAAGAGTACTTAACGATTACTTCTAAACATTCATTATTTGAAATCAGAATAATCTATAATAATAAAGATTGAATGAGAAAAATGATAACACTTTTGCTATAAAAAAAACTAAAAATTTTACGAAGCAAAATGTGACAGATTTTCTCTTTGTAAAAAAGAAAAGGGGTTTAATTACTTCGTATTTTCATACGTAAGCACATTTTGCATAATTATTTTGTTATTTTTCTAACGAAAGAAATCTAATATAAATGAAAAACCTGATGTGCCATTAATAGTGCAATACTAGCCAGCAAAATTTAAAAAGAATAAAAACAAATTTGATTTTGATTTATTAAAATTTGGTTTTCACTTATTAGTCTATTTTGTAATTTTGTTCTTATACTATTCTCTCTGGGTTGTACTTTCTGTATACTGTCTTTCTGGAGCAAAGACTAAGTGAAAAAAAAATATTCTTGTGGCTCCCTTTTCCGCTAAAGTGGCTCTTTAATTTTCGCCCCAATGTAAGATTTTTGATTAGTGCTAACTGGTACTGTTTTTTTTTTTTTTTTCTTGAATATGAATTCTCCTTTCGTGAGTTTCCCATGTCCTTTGTTTCTAATTTTAATTTTAACTACTCTTTTCAAATTAAAGGGTCAGCGAGTAGCTGTACAAAAACGTCAGCAGCCCATAATCCAAAGTACAGGTTCGCCATCTACATCCTCA
>NC_142797.1:22461998-22504701 GCF_049724085.1 Artemia sp. Qi Xiang Cuo | reverse complement strand
ATGGATTGAATGCGGAAGGCCTAGGTTGGGTGTACTGAACTTTGTGCGACTATTTCCAAAGAGAAGGTACCGTAAGGTCCTTGAAGAACATCTAGCTGCTATCAAGACGGGTAACGCTGAAAAAGTTTTAAATGACCCACAGTCTCTTTGGAAATTCCGATCTCATACAACTGTGCATTCTCGTGATAGTCCCCAATTTTCACTAATGTCAAGATGGGTCTTCCATTTTGAAAATCAGCTTTAAAAGCTGAAAAGAAAAGTAGAAAGTGGTTTTGATGCAAAGTTTTCCGATCTTCTAGTTTCCAAAGCCAGACCCAATGGGGTAATGGTTATGCCGCCTGGTATTAAAGCGATAGTGCATCAACTTGAGAAAAAACAGTTTTCGGAAGGAGCGGACAGTATATGTACAAAGCACATGACGGCCGGGACTGATATGTTTTATAGTTATTTCTTATTACTTTTTCAGATCATTTTTAATATTGGTATTGTTTCTGATTGTATGTGCATTGGTGTCGTAACACCTATCCTAAAAAGGGAAAACCGCATTCTTCTTGCTCGTCGTATAGGCCCATTACGGTTTCTAGTGTTTTTGCGAAGATTTTCGAATTTTTGATCGTAGTTGGGTAAATGAGCGTTGTACTATGACCCCGTTTCAGTTTAAGTTTCAGTCGGGGCTAGGATGTTTCCATGCTTTACGAAGTTTATGTTCTATTCTTCTAGATACGGAGGCGTCGGAGAGTACGTTGATTTTAGGTGCATATGATGTGAAAAATGCCTCCAGGTCACTTCTTCACTCTCAAGCAATGCTTGAATTATATAACCACGGTGTTAGCCAGGACGTTATAGTGCCTCTTTACTGTATGTATCACCATCTGAAAGTCGAAAATAGTGTCTTGCTGAGGACTGCCCTTGGACATAGGGTCGAAATATTCATTCAAATTATATTCACTGTCTTACAAAAATAATTCCATATTGTTCTCCGTGTTTTGCTGTTTGTGCATCTGAAAGTCCGGTTGAAACTCGGTGACTCGTTCGCTGAAGATGACCTCCCAGTTTACTTTGGTATGAAACAAGGAGCAATAACCTCCCCGACCCTTTATAATAATGCCGCTCTCCCTGCCCAGGTTGATGTTCTTACTAGCTGCGTATCTAAAGGTGTCGATACATCGGTACTCTGTTATGACGAGGACCTGTTTAACTTTTGCCGTTCCATTACCATTTTACAATTTAATTTTGAGGAGCTTGCAACTCGATTTGACAAAATAGTTATAAATATTAAGGCTGAAAAGTCACAAGTTTGGCCATGTTTATTTAGTTCAATAACGGACACGACTAGGTTTTTTCCGATATTGTTCCTAATTTAGAGCTTATTTACCTTGGTTCACTGATTGGCTCTTCCCTTAGGAGTACAAGAAAGCTCCTTATTAAGCATGCTGAGAGAAATATGCGTGAAGCATACGCTAGTATTGTTCTTTCGCAAGTTATCCTTAAACGTAAGCTGCTGGCCAAGTTGTTCAATAGTATCGCTCTTCCGCATATACTGTATCTAACGCCTTTTTGGGATGTTTTGACCGATGTTGAAAAGCAATCTCTGCGAAAATCTTATGTGTTCATAGTTCGTTCTTTTCATTCTTTTATTTTCATAATTATCCATCGCGTTTTATTGTTTAACTATATGATGGGAAATAAATATTCATTCATTCATTGATTCATAATGCATTGATGCATCGGAAGAGACATTGAACTACAGTAAATCAGTGCTAACTTAAATACTATGACAGTCAATCGTCATTAAAAACGAATTTTAAATGAAAAAGAGACTGTTTTAACTTCCCAAGAAATAAGTGAACTTTTTTTTAACTAAAGAGGGTTTGAAATCCTTAAAAAGAGAAAAGTGGGTATATCATCAGGAGTAATGAGCTCAGAAGAAATACATACCGTTAGAAAATCTATTAGGACAACTTACAAACACGTTTATCAGACGAAGTTTTAAAGGATCCCTTTACCTCCAAATGACTACACATTGCTGACAATTTTCAATGTTTTTTTTTTTGTTTCTTTTTTTATTGTTTTTGCCCCTCAATAACATATTCTGAAAGTTTGAGCTTTGAAACAATAGGAGAAGAGAATATAGAAAAGCTTACATAAATATGTGAAACTCCTTCCAAGTTTCTCTCCTAGTCTAGAATAGACTCTAGTGAACAATTTGCGACCAGAATTCTATTCTTGCTATTTTATGACGATTTTTGCAATAGTTTCTTCAGCAGGCTAGTTAATTTACTGATTTTTTCATTTACTAATTAAAATTAATCTATTAATCATTCTGGAAGCATCTAGAGACTACGACAACTTTCTCTGTATTCTTCACACATTACAAAAATTAAAATTCCATGAAAGAAAGAATCACCTCATGTTTCATAAAGACTGAGACCTAGTGTGTCAAAACGCCAGTTTATGCTTTATTTGATAAAAATTAGCCTAATGTAAAATGAACATAAGGATGAAAAGACTTTTGCTTTCTTTCTATTTGAAAGCGTACCTTCTTCCTTTAATGTGAGAGAGCCAACCAGATCCTGAGATGAGTTGCAAGAACTGCTCTTTGAAATGTTCAAGCCATATAAAGGATAACAAAAATTTGAAACTGTCATGGATTCATCATTCTTAAATTGCAAAGGATCCACGCTTTCTGAAAGATAAATTGATAGAATCACACAAAAAAAACACTACAGAACACATGGCAAGACAGACGGTGTAGTAAACTATGTAATAAACCCTTTGCTGCATTCTCTCAAAGGAGAGGCCTTGGTTTGAACATTGCCTCGTACACCCTGCTTTGGCTTTTATTATATACTTCAAAGTATTGAAGAAAAAATTCAAATTGCTTGCAAGCTAAGTTTTAACTTGGCAATGTGGAATTTTACTTTTAAGATATTAAAAGTTCATACTTGAACAGGATTTTGTTTACATACATACTCCTACTGATAATGTACGACATTATCGTAACAAAATATGCATTTTTTTTTCTCTATAAGATTTGGAAAATATTTGATTTGCACATTTTCGGTTTTGTTTAACACCCTGCAAATCCTGTTTGACTGAAAAACAGAAACAGTTTGTAGAGGAGATTGTTATGAACTGCGTTGACTCGGAGAGATTTATTTTAATGTTTTGGTTAATATTCAATTGGTTCAATCGTGATTAAACCAAATCTAGAATGGTTGGCGTAACAACCAGGCCAATGACACATGTGCTGACAATGACCATTTAGGGAAGAATTTTTAGCTTAAAACGGCCAGCAGTTTTTTGGGTTTAAGCATTTCTCGACCAAATCTGCTGACAAACTATGTCAGCTTCAACAATTAGTTGCCAAATCTACTCACTATTTGCTAGGTACTAGTTGGGAGGAATCGAAAATTTACATATTTAATGAAATTTGGATGAGTTTTATCTTAAAACTCCCAGTAACTTTTTAAATGTAGAACATTTTCTGACAAAATCTGCCGACGAATTTCACTAGGCAATGAAAATTGTGGAGTAGCACGGTTACCAAGGGTCCCTCATCTTTCGCACGCCTTCTTTACAGTGTATACAGATTTCAAAACAATACATGATCCTGTTTTAAACCAGGTTTAGCCTTTCTTCCTTTTTGCTAAACTTTTTTTAATGGCAACAGGAAGGTATCAAAGGGTCAATGAGGCCAGCTCTGTGACAATAAATGCATTCTTACTCTTCTTCGACCAAATCCCATATGCCCCTCCCCCAATATTTTCATCCAGTCGGTAAAATAATGGCACGAAGCACTGCTATTCCACTATCTCAAATATTGTTCTCTTCGGTAAACGGGATGATGGAAATAAATGACGCAAAATCAATGGAAGGAAATCAGTCTCAGTCGGTGAAAAAAAAAAATGAGGTAATTGTAATAGCATTATCAATTAAATCAGTCTATGAAAATAACTAGCCGGTCAGTAAAATCTACCGCTATTCCCCCTCCCAAAAAACAAACAATTTGGCTAGTGACATCTCTGACCTTAAGCATTGAAAAATCTTTACCAGTTTCTTCTTCAAAGAAAGGGTGTAATGTGTGTACCTTTCAACTAAGAGCTTTTTGGCAGGAAGGAGTATCAAAGTCCAAATCTATGCCTCAAATTATAGATTAAGATCATTTGAATATACAAAAATAGCCAAGGAGCATATTTGTTGAGCCGCTAATAGCTTGGCCCAAGACTGCTGAGACCTCTTAGACCTCTTATCTTTACAGTCTAGGTGCAAGCAGGGTTCAATTTTTTGAACTTCACTGACTTTAAAAAATTTGAGGCACACGAGATAATTGAACAAATTTACCATCATTTATGAACTAAAAGCCAGAAAAAGATGGGTAGTTTCTGGGAGTGGTGTAATCCTTTGAAACAATATCCCTTGGTTCAATGTATTACCCACATAAGTTTCAAGCAGATGTGAGGACTTTCTTGAAAATGGTAGAGAATGGGTGTGAATACTGAAAGCCGTCAGTCTCACCAGCCTAAAGTACTTGTCATATAGTTTCCAAACCAGCTAGTGCACAAAATCCAGTCCCAAAATTTGTATACAGGGTATATGAACTACCAATTAGTCCTATTACACCTTTGACTCCCCAAAAAGTATCTTCAAATAATCAGAAATCCTTCATCATCATTTGTAACCAAGCCCTGGAAATAAAGAAGTCTTCCTGTCAGTTAATAGCCAACAATCCAAATCAAAGTTTTTAATTCTATTGATGGGTTGTGGGAAATGCGGGTACTTGAGCTACCTATCCCCAGCAGTTTAAGGCCTATAGGCCGGCCGGTACCAACACGGTTCTTCTCACTCACTCACGCTCTCTTCTGCATACTTCAAAACAAATGATGAATTACTCCCTTTTTTATTGTCTTCATTGTGCATTAGTGATCACTAATCAATTTGTTTCTTCTTTATGATATCAATAGATGCCTTAAATATCTTTCTATCAATGTACCAAAGCAGGTCAGAATTTAGGATTGCAGTGTAGGTATTTGGTATATTAGCCATGTAGCAGAGGCGCTTAAGGGAAATAGTCTCCACACTCAATGGCTGACAATCAAATAAGACATGCTGGATAGTTTCATCGGTTGAAAAGCAGACACGGCATAGAGAACAGTGATGTAACTTCCAATAGAATAACAAACTGTTGAGAAGAAGGGAACCTGATTTCAGACGGTAATATAGCACTGTGTGTCATCTAGCATAAAAGGGAGAAGAAATCAATTTACTATGATTAACATAAGATCTTTGCCTAACAATGTCTCGTGAATTGAGGTCAGAGGGAGAACTTGGGTTTAACAAAGAAGCCTTGGCTGCTAATAAATCAGCAGCATCATTATATTTGATGCCTTTGCGACTTGGAACATGTTGGAAATAGATCTGGTAACCTTTGGCCTGAAGGTTCAAAAGCTGTTCTAATGTTGAATAAGCCCTTATCATTGACTTACTTGTCTTACTTAACGCTATTGCTCAGCAGGGTCGCCAGCGTAGAAGGAACTGGTTGACAGCGCTGTCATTCTTTTCCAAGCAGCCCTGTCTAGGGCTAAAGATGGAGCCTCACTTGGGTCGATGTTATCAATGGAATACGCTGCTATAATTTATAAGAGCATCTAGAGCCAGGCGAATGGCACACAATTCAGCGGACAAAATGGAAGATCCCAAAGGAAGGGGTGAATAAAGGTCAAGGTCCAGTTATGGAATACATACTAATACTCCAGCTCTCTCACCCTGGACAGATCAATCTGAATAGATTTTACTGTGATTAGGGCACAACTTCAAAATCTGTTCAGCCAAAGAAGTCAGGATCTCATTATTGGGAATTAAGTTTTTATGAATTGGAATAAGTTCTGCTTGACAAATAAGTGGACTTATTTCCTATGGCGGAGTGTCAATAAAGGGGTACGCATAAGGTGAATACTGACCACAATTTTGGACCTCCAGTTGACAATGATTCAAAGATGAATGGGCATTAGTGCAAGCTGCCTTCAAAGCAAACATATGTTTATACACAACATGCTTGCTTCCATAAGTTTGAATTTGCGAGAGGTATTTCTTCCTTTGACTGGATGCTCTTTCACTAAGAGAGATCAAACCAGACAATTGTTTTAATTTAGACAGAGGAGTTCGCTTGTGCAAACCCAGAGCAATTTGAACAACTGAATTTTGTAAAGATTCCAGGGTTTTAAATGCATATGAGGGACAAATTGAGAAGAATTGGATACCGTATTCTAGATTAGAACGGATATGCAATTTATAAGAATCAAAGATAACTTTACGGTGGCATAGAAGGGATGCTCGTATAAAATTCAGATAGGGCTCAAATTGTTGAAAATAGAAAGTTCTAGTTCACTTTTAAATCGCCTGCTTTCTCACTGCAAAAGTCTAAAATCTACTACGTCATTGGCGCTTTACTGAAAACTATATGCGTCTTGAACAGTCTTGGAAAGTATAAACAACATCAAACTGAATATTTCATGTATAATGATATTAGTTGTTGAAAGATCCGTCAGTTCAAGGATTAGTTCCACTGTAATATTATTTTTATTTTCAAAGCTGTAAAAAATGGAAGAGAAAATATTTGTAATATAATTCGTTTTCAGTTAAGCGTCAATGCCGCAGTAGGATTTTGGTTTTTATTTACAGTTAAGGAAGGGGGCAGTATAAAAAAAATCTTGTTTGTAGTGAAACTATATTCGTCTTGAACAACTTTAGAAAGAACTAATAAATTAAACTGAATGTTTAATGTATAATGATATTAATTGCTGAAAAATCAGTTCAAAATTTTACTATAATTTTAATTTTTTCAATATTAAGTACAAAAGAAAATATTTGTAATAAAATTGGTTTTCAATAAAGCGCCAATGACGCAGTAGGTTCTAATTATTTTTATAAGAATATAAAGCATTGATTCATTGGAAGACGCATTGAACTACAGTAGATAAGTGCTAACTTAAAGACTAGGACAGGCAATGGTCATTAAAAATGCATTTTAAATGAAAAATACTATTTTATCTTTACAAGAAACAACTTAGCTTTTTTTGGACAAAAGGGTTCTGAAATATTTAAAAAGAGAAAAGAAGGTATATCATCACGCGTAATAAGCTCAGGGGAAAATACATACCGTTAAAGAAGCTATTAGGAAACCTTACAAAGACATTTTTCAGGCGAAATTTCAAATGATCCCTTTACCTCCAAATGTCTACACATTGCTGACAATTTTCCATGTTTTTTTTTTTTCTTTTTTATTGTTTTTGCCTCTCAATAATGTATTCTGAAAGTCTGAGCTTTGAAACAAGAAAAAGGAGAAATGAAAAAATAAAAGCCTACATAAACATGTGAAACCCAGTCTCCTCTTTTTCTCTTAGTCTAGAACAGACTCAAGTGAACAATTTGCAACCAGAATTTTATTCTTCCAGAATTTTACAATAATTCCTTTAGCGGGCTAGTTAATTTATTAATTTTTCGTTTATGTATTAATATTATTCTATTAAGCCTTCAGGAAACATCTAGAGACTCAAAGAATTTTCTTTATATTCTTCACCCATAACAAAAATCAAAATTCCGTGAAAGAATCACGTCACATTTCATAAAAAACTGAGACCAAAAGTGTCAAAATGCCAGTTTATGCTTTATTTGATAAAAATTTAGCCTAATATAAACTAAACAAAAGGATTAAAAGGCATTAGTATTCTTTCTATTTGAAAGCATACCTTCTTCCTTGAATGTGAGAGAGCCAACCAGAGCCTGAGATGAGTTGCAAGAACCGCTCTTTGGAGTGTCCAAATTATGAGACGAAACAGAAAAATTTGAAACTTTCACTGGCTCATCAGTCTTGTTTTGTAAAGGATCTACATTTTCTGAAAAATAAAGTGACTGAATGACACAAAAAGCACAACAGAACAAATGGAAAGGAAAATCCTTGGCTTGAAAGTTGTCTCGTGCACCTTGCTTTGACTTTTATTCTACATTTCAAAATTTGGAAGGAAATGAAAGTATTGAAAACAAATTTAAACTGCTGGAAAGCTAATTTTGAACTTAGCCATTTGAAATTTTACTTTTAAGATATTACAAGCTCATACTTTGAATGTTTTTTGTTTACTTACTTTACTTATACTGAAATTGTACAACATTATCGTAACAACATAAAATTTTTTCTCCATAAAATTTGGAAAACATTTGATTTGCACGACTGAAAAAAGAAATAATTGTAGAGGAAATTGTTATGAACTGCTTTGGCTGGGAGAGGTTTGTTTTAATGTTTTGGTTAATGTTACATTGGTTCAATTGTGATTAAGCCAAATCTAAAATGGGTGGCGTGAATACCAGGGTCGCACGTACTCGCAATGACGATTTAGAGAAAATTTTTTAGCTTAAAACAGTCAGCAGTTTTTTGGCTTGAAACATTTCTTGACCAAATCTGCTGACGAACTATGTCAGTTTCAAGCATTAGTTGCCAAATCTACTCATAATCTGCTAGGTACTAGTTGGGAGGAATGGAAAATTTACATGTTTAATTAAATTTGGATGAGTTTTATCTTAAAATTGCCAATAATTTTTTAACGTAGAGCATTTTCTGACAAAATCTGACGACAAATTTCACAAAGCGATGAAAATTGTAGATTAACATGGTTACCAGGGATACTCCATCTTTTGCACGCCTTCTTTATGGTGTGTACAGATTTCAAATCGATGTATGATTCTGGTTTAAACCAAGTTCAGCATGCCCTTCCTCTATGCTGGATATTGTTTTTGAATGGCAACAAGGAGGTATCAAAGGTTTAAAGAGAACAATGAAGCCCTCAGTGGGGAAAGGTTTTATATTACAAGTTTCTAATTTACACAAAATGTTATATGCCTGTCTTTCACTTAAAAAGTTGGCAAGGAATAAGGACTCAATAGAATTTGTTAGGAATACATACACATTTTTGTACATACAGTTACCACTTGCTATTTTTAGGAGAAACTCAGATAACATCTCTTTTGTCACCAAGTCAGTCTGCAGTTGATTTGCACCTGAAATGCACGCTCAATTCGCAGCACATTCAAGATTTGATTTTCAATTTATATTATAATGAGTCATCTTCCAAGTTTCAATTGTTTTCTCTTCAAGTTTCAATATTAAAAGGCAAGTATTTATTCTGATTTCAACATGAAAACATCTGTTCAGAATTGGATATTAATTATAAAACCAGTAAGCTTTTTTTCAATGAATTTTAATCTTGGACAAGCTTGTTATATTTTGCATTCAGCATTCCATATTAATCAGCACTCCAACAAGTGAAAGATAATACTACGACAAATATTGTAAAGTCATTTTGATTGATTAGTTAGTTATTATCGCAAATTTCACTAATACGCGAGCAGACGAGGGGCGGTAATCTATGGCAAGCGTCGTAGTACTTTCCAGGAGTGTGTCTCCCTTAAACTATGGGGACTAGATAGCAGGAGCCTATGCTTCCCTCGTTTATTTGTGCATCTATACATCTTGTTATTTTTCCCACTGATACCGATTTGGACTGAAATCGGACATTTCTTTTAAAATAAGATGCGGCAGTGAGTGGTGAATTTTGCATAATGCGGTGTTTAATTACGTCACCCGTTCAATGCAGACAGGAATTAAATCGGAATCGTTGGTACAATCTTGATTGCAGTTTTTCCAGAAGGGGGCTATCCAGGAAGCGAAAAAGATTTTATTTGAGATGGCTTCTCACGAAGAACGTTGCTTAAAGCATGTGAAAGAAGAAGACAATGTGGTAGACATTGGAAAAATACTGCAAAGATATGTGAAAGACCGCAAGAGCCTATCTAAGTACGTAATTTATTGTTCTGCAGAAGTTCCAGCTTCGTCAGAATTAGTTGGTGTTTACGCTATAAGTAAAATTGATGAGATGTGCAAAAAAGTTGAGAAAGCGGTTATACACATACAGCAGCTACCCGTTCCAGTAGACCAAAACCCCGTCGAGAAATCCGGTAAGGTTACCCTTATTTACTCAGTCGTTGTGAAGAATCCCCCAAAAACCCTTAGTACGGCTGAGGCTAGAAAGTCTGTTATAGATTCGGCTTGTGGTATGATTCCTGATAAGTCTGCTATTGAAATTCAAGGGGGTATATTGGATTTCAAAGTTTTGGTGGACAGAAAACCATGAGTAGAGAAAATAGCCAGTTCGTTCAAAGCCACTGATCAAGAGATAGCTTTCAGTGTGCTATCTAAGCAATTCATTGGTATCATCAAGCAAGTCCCCCCGGAATTCAAAAGTGAACTAAATTCAGTCGTTCTTATCGTCACAAGCTGATCTAGATAATGCATTATCAAACCCAGTTAAGATCGGGTATGAAATGTATCGGGTTGAAATTTTCCATTTCGTTCCAAAAAGATGCTGCAATTGCCATCAATCCGATGGACAGATTGTAGCAACGCTGAGTTTGGTCCCACTGAGCTCAAAGAGGTCATAGATCCTCACGTGAATCGCCATGCCGTAATGAACTTTGTTGCATCTCCTGTAAGTCGAAAAAGCACAATTGCTACTCGTATCGATGTCCCGAAAATCGTAAACTGATGCTGGAACAGCCGCGCGGTTATAACTTCACTAACCATGGCTAGTTATACGGATTTATCTGTCATATCTTGGAACATTAACGCTGGAGTGAGCCAAAAGCTCCCACTTATTGAGACCCTCGTCCAGAATCACGGAGTGGTGTGTCTGTAAGAATATTTCCTTTCGACCGAGCGACTTTCTTTATTAAACGTACAGAATGCGGCGTCAACTAACATCTCAATTGCAATCCGACGCAAATCTCGTAAATAATTTCTTAGACCACACTGCTTTTCCATTTACAAAAAATTAAACAAGAAAAACGGGTTTTAATTTCTATAAAACAGTGAATACAAACACTTAATTAAACAAAATACTCCGAATATTTCGGCTCCACATCCGGGAGCTTTTCTCAACGGAAAAAAACAAAAAAAATTTCTTACATCAACATAAAAAACATACTAAACAAACAAAAGAAAAAATATAAATAAATAGTAGGGCCGAAACATTAAATATAAATAGTGGCCCCACATTAAATATAAATAATGTGGGGCCGAAATATTCGGAGTATTTTTGTTTAATTAAGTGTTTGTATTCACTGCTTTATAGAAATTAAAACCCGTTTTTCTTGTTTAATTTTTTGACGCAAATCTCGCGAAACTTCTTCAACAATTATGTAACAACATACACCCTTTTGAAAATCTCGACACTAATAGCATTGTTTAATTTAGTTTTCTACCTCCTCATTTTGACCTGAAAAATAAACTTAATACCATTCCCAAAAAATTATATCTATCCTCTTTGACATACGCTTACATTCTTTTAATTAAGTTAAATGGCAAGAGCAGACGTAGTAATTGTAATAGAAATGAATATTCCACTTAATATCCTCAGTCATAAAAAAAAAAACAGCTACTCCCACCATTGAAAGGAATAACCCCGACAGGTTTCATATCGACTGAGACAAAGAGTGTCAAAATGTCAACTTCATTTAAAAAAATTAGCCAACTGTAAAATAAACAGAAAGAGACTTTTGCGCTCTTTCTCTTTGAGAGCATACCTTCTTCCTTTAATTTAAAAGAACCGACCATAAGCTGGGACGTGCAACTAAAACTGTTTTTAGGAGCGTCCAAATCATGGAATGAATGAAAAAAATTTGAAACTTCCAAGGGTTCTTCAGTCTCAATTTGCAAAGGATCCATAATTTCTAAAAGATAGAGTGATTGAATGATGTATAATACACTACAAAAGACATGATAAGGTAAACTATACTATTAAAAAGCAGAGGTAACATCAAGTCAATAAGGGCTAATAACTAAAGCACAATGGAAGACAACTCAAGCATATTGTCTAGAAGACATTAAAGGAGACCAAAGGCCCCCTAAAAAAAAAAAAATCAACTCTCTGTGGCTCTTACAAGGGTTGCCACCAGGTCAAAATAAGAATGACTAAACCCTTGAAAAAAAAATTGTGACTGCTTTGATCTCGAAAAAGGTAAAAAACCTTTGTTTTGAAACTCAATCTCTTTAGAAAAAAAATAAGGCAGTTCTCTTTAAGAAATACGAGGTTCATGTATGTTAATGACGGTAATGCCATTGTGGGCAAAGAGCGCAGTGATCCGAATGTGGAGCAGCAGAAAATATGCTGGTGAAACGCCAGCTTTAGGCAGAGTGACGCAAGCCAAAATGTTTGGGATGAGGGTTTTCGGTATTTTTACGAACTTGTTTTATTTAATCAACAGTTCACAAAGTACCCATGTCTTTCATACCTTATAACGCAGAAAAGAATTGCTTCTTGCATTACTTTACAGTAGGAAGAACCTGTAGAACTAATTAGATATTTAAAACGAGGCTTTGGACAGTGTTGGATAATTTTAACACTGTAGTATTGGATAAGATATGCTCTGATTTTGTAAAATGAAAAAGTCCGAGTTCAACTACGTTTGCTGTTTGTTAACTTTCACAGGATCTGATGCTAAGATAATCTGGAATTTTTATAGTTCTGATCAAGATATCTAATTCCTAAGGGATTAAGGCCTTTTCCCGTAGGGTACCTTATATTTGCACAATAGACCTTGCCCAATAGTATGCTGGTTCGAGAAAAGAGGAGACATTGCGGATTATATCACACAGGCCATTCATTAATATACTTGTGAGACCATTGTCAATGAATCCATTGTCAATGAAACTCTAGTGCCATTTTTAGGTGACCAAAACATTGAAGGGTATCTACCCCCCACCCCCCCCCTTTTTACCCAAAATTGTCCGATCAAAATTTTGAGATAGCCATTTTCTCCAGCATGGTCAAGACATCTAATTGCTATGTCTTTGAGGATGGCTTGACCCCCACAGCCTCCAGGGGAAGGACTGCAAGTTATGAACTTTGCCCATTGCTCAAAGACATGGAAAATCAAGCTTAAAACGAAAACAAATATTTTGCTATTAAAGTATAAATCAAACTTAAAACGAACAGAAATTAAATAACAATCAATGCGAACAAACATACAATATATATTAACGTAAATGAATAAATAAATCTTAAAACAAGTAAAACATAAATTGAATATGCAAATCAAGTTTGAATCGAATAAAAATAACTACAAACAAGAGTTTGGGTATCGCCTCACTGCAGAAGCAAAATATTTGTTTTCGTTTTAAGCTTGATTTTGGTATTCAATCTAAGTAATACTCACTTTAAGATCTATTTATTCTTTTAAATTATTGATTGTTATATGTTTCTTTCTATAATTATTTATTTAATTTCGGTTTGTTTTGGGTTTCATTTATTACTTAATATTAATTTCTGGTCGTTTTGAGTTTGAATTTTAACCGTTATTTTTATCTCATGATATCAATTTTAAAAATGCATTTAATTTTATTTGAAAAACTTATTTTTCGGTAAGTTTTTTTTGATTAATTTTTGTTCGTTTTTTATCGCAAAAAATTTCAAGTTTTTATGGCATGGGGGGGGGGAGTGCTTACTGTCCAATTATTCTTGACTTTCAAAAACGGATCTAGAACTTTCAATTTAAATCGAATGAGGCTTTTTTCAAAGTCTATACGATTACCTCTTTGATAAAAACCTTATATATGAACAATGGACAGCTTGCATAACTTGTGGACAGCGATTCACAACAATGAATGGATTGAAAAAATGGCTCCAATAAGGGGGTTTAGACCATTTCACTTGCTGACACAAAGGGATCACGACTGTTTGGAATTGACCTTAATAGGATTTTGTGCGCCAAAGCAATTTTACATCTATCTCAGAGTATGTATTTTAACCTTATAATTGGATAATTATGATATATTTGCTATGTGTTCTTCCCATACAAAACCCCTTCCCATAAGTTAAAAACGCCCTTTAATAAGTTATGCCCCAGGGCATAACTTACAACGCCTACCCCCGGGCCCTGGTGGGCTGTGTCGACACCGGAGTTTTTTGTTATCAGAACTTTGAACTATTTAACAAAATGTCTATCTCAAAAATTTTACCTGATGCATTTAGGGCGTGGAGTAGGGGGGGGGGCTAGTCACCCTCCAATCTCTTTTGACTCTTAAAAAGTGAACAAGAACTTTCAATTTTCAGTAAAATGAGACCTCTCCAAAGTTTATACAAGCATCCCTTCCATAAGAAATAATGGGAAGGATTCGGAGAATCTTTAAATTTCAACTCTAGCCCTGAGGGCTGTGGGGGAGTTGTCATCCTCAAAGACCTAATTTTCAAAACTTAAAACTACGTTTAATAAAATGGCTGTCTCAAAATTTTGATTGGATGTGTTTGGGGAAAAGGTGGGCGTGAGAGGGGGGTTAGTTGCCCTCAAACCACTTTCGACAATTAAAAAGGGCATTAGCCCTCTGAAATTCTAATTAAATGAGCCTTTTTTTAAGGCCATATGGAAACAACTTCTATCAGAAACTTTACATTCCCAGAAAATAACTTCAAAACCTTACTTAGAGAGTTTTGGCGGCTTGTCTGTCTCAAAATTATAATGTCTCTCTAGATCTAGTAGAATATGAAAAAAATGTCTCTCACAAAATGGTGATTGGATATGTTTGGGGGAATGGTGGGGGGGAGGGGGGCTAGTTACCCTCCAATCACTTTCTACTATTAAAAAGGGCACTATCCCTTTGAATTTCCAATTGAATGAGCCTTTTTTTAAGTTTCTACGACAAGGCCTTCTATAAAAACCTTATATGCCCCCAGGTCATATCTTAAAACCCTTGCCCTGAAGGTTGTGGGGGAGTGTCCTCCTCAAAAACATATTTTCTATCTGGATATCAACTACGCTCAACAATTGGTACATCAACAATTGGTACAATTCTTGAAGGAATTGTGAATACCACAGTTACTAAAGATTCATTTGACAACACACCGCTCACAGACAGCCAACATGGCTTCAGATCTGGGTTCTCAGTTGAGACAAATCTTATTGATGCTTATGACATAACCCTGCTGACTTAACCCTTTTGGATTTTGCCAAAGCTTTTGATAAAGCCTATCATTGCTGGCTGGAGACAAAACTAATATTTATCCATCTGGATATTGTAGAATGGGTGGTGCAGTTTCTTGCAGGAAGAAAGCAAAGAGCTAAGGTATTTGGAGACAATGGACGAAATTTTTTTTCAGACGTTGACAGTGGTGTGCCTCAGGGAACAATCTTAGGTATAACTATGTTCAATATTTTAATTAATAATTCTCCAGAAGCTGTAAAAATAAGATCAGCCTATATGCTGACGATTCGAAGCTTATTGGCTCTGAGGAGTCATCAGTTACAAGAGCTTCCATGCAAGATGATCTGAATTTGATTTCAATACTTGAATTTAACATTCAGAAGCGTAAGTCAATGCCCTTTGGGGGAATAAACATAAGGTGATAGTACCATATGATAGGAGGGGATGGTTCAAGACAATTAAATGACTCCTAGGCAGAGGAGAGAGATGTGGGAATTGTTGTTGATGAGCAACTAAAATTTAGCAAACATTCACAAACAGCAGTTGCCAAAGCATCCCAGCCCCTTGGCATAATCAAGCGTAGGCCTACTGTATGCAGCAGATTATCCAAAGTTACCAAATGGTACAAGGGTCTTGTGTAGCCATTGCTAAAATTTGGGATGTGTGTTGCAACACCCCTTAAGAAGGGTGATCAGCCAAAAATAGAATATGCCCAAAGACAGGCAACAAAAGCTGTTGATGGATGCAAGAGTCTTGATTGAATAAGCTAAAGCTCCAATACTTGTATACAGGTATCAAAGGAGGATGTCATAATGATTTATAAGCTTTTGAATCCTGAATCCTCCTGTCAAAAGCCATTTCAGTTTGACGAATTCTCCAGTACAAGGGGGCATAGTAAGAAGTTTTCCTAGAAAAGGGTAGATACCAGAGTTCGCGTGTAAAGTGTAAATTATGTTCTAGTCTTTAGAAGGTACAGGGGGTATTATCCCTGCTCCTCTTTGTGGTAGTTCTGCCTGTTTTGAGTTGGAGTTGATTATTTATTTTAATCTATTCGCAGGTTTTGCCCGTTCTTGGTTTCATTTATTTTTTTAGTGATTTACAGTAGTCTTTCACTGAAATGTTATTTGACTTTATTTTTGGTCATCTCTGGTTTAATGTAGCCCTTTACTTTTCTTCAAAGAACTTCTATTGAGGAAAAAGTTTTTTTTTTTTTTTTTACTAAACCCAAATCATAGGATTGGGTTTAGCATGGATATATTCAATCTATAAGACAAGTGTTGTGAAGCAGAACAATCGCATTTGACTGGGCGTTGATGTGAGGTTAACTCTTGTTTAAGTGTAAATTAAAAAAAAAAAAAAAAAGTTGTGCAGTCAGTCAATCCTAACTTGCATAATCCTAAAAATAAGAAAACTAAACCTGTTTATAACTATCTACATCATATCCAAGAATAGGTACCTACTTTCTATCTTTACAAAAAGGTGCATTTTAACCAACAATTTGTCGAAGGTCAATCACTCAATAATATAGTAACTGACAAGGTTGCCAAACTATACCTTCTATAGAGTCCCACTATAACTTAAATTAAAGTTCAGGTTCTGGGCTATTATATGAGATTACTTAACTGAATTTTTAACAAACCGGAAGTGCTATGGATGGCTATAAGTGTCCGCTGTACATTGGAAGTGGTCAGAAGTCAAGGACTATAGGTGGTATCTTAATTTGTAACACTAAGTAGGATCAATCATATTATCACGTTTCTTTCGTACCAAATAAGGTTTCCAGTGAAGCTTAAATTGAATATGCAAGTCAAGCTTGAAACGAACAAAAATCACTACAAACATGAGTTTGGGTATCGCCTCTTACTCTCACTGTAAAAGTCTAAAACCTATTACGTCATGGCTCTTTACTGAAAACTATATGTGTCTTGAACAGTCCTTTGAATGCAAAATCTAAAACCTTTTACAGTGTAAAAGTCTAAAAGCTATATGTGTCTTGAATAGTCTTGGAAAGTATAAACAGAATCAAATTGAATCTTTGATATATAATGATATTAATTGTTGAAAGTTCCATCGGTTCAAGATTTTATTGCACTGTAATTTTATTTTCATTTTCAATACTGTAAGAACTAGAAAAGAAAATATTTGTAATAAAATTCGTTTTCAGTGAAGCGCCAATGACGCAAGTAGACTTTTTAGGTTTTTACAGTTAAGAAAGGCGACAATTTTAGGGGTCTTGCACAATTTTGGAAAGAACTAATAAATTAAACTGAATATTTGATGCATAATGATATTAATTGCTGAAAGCTCATAAGTTCAAAATTTCACCGTAATTTTAATGTTTATTTTTAATATTAAGCACAAAAGAAAACATTTGTAATAAATTTGTTTTCAGTAAAGCGCCAATGACGCAGTAGATTTTAGACTTTTACAGTGAGAGAAGGAGGCGATGCCCAATCTCTTGTTTGTAGTGAATTTTGTTCGTTTAAAGCTTGATTTGCACATTAAATTTAAATTTCACTCGTTTTAACATTTATTTATTCATTTACATTAGTATCTATTGTCTGTTTGTTTGCATTGATTGTTTACTTAATTTCTGTTCGCCTGGGTTTCATTTATACTTCAATAGGAAAACATTTTTCTTTCGTTTTAAGCTTGATTTGCATATTCAATTTAAGCATTATTTGCTTTAAGACTTATTTGTTCATTTATATTACTACTTGTTGTATGTTTTTTTGCTATGATTGTTTATTTAATTTCTGTTCTTTTTGGGTTTCACTTATTCTTTAATAGTAATTTCTGGTCGTTTTGAGTTTAAATTTTAACAGGCATTTTAATCTGCTGATCTCAAGTTTAAAATAGCCTTTATTTTTCTTTGAAATACTTCTTTTTAGGAAAGTTTTTTTTAATTTTTTTTCAAATACCTTATTTCAAAATCAAACTATTTTTTCAAAATCATATGTTCATCAAAATATCAAAACAAAATCGCGCTGCCTAAGTAAAGAACGAAGTTGACACAATGTATTATTTATTTTTCTTCCACACCAGGGCACTTCGTATCGAAGGAGTTGTTGTAGAAACTTGGAAAAGGGCTCATTCAATTAGAAATTGGAACAGCTAGTGCCCTTTTTGATAGTAGAAAGTGATTGGAAGGCAACTAACATCCCTACCACGACCACCATTTCCCTAAACATATCCAATCAAAATTTTGAGATAGACCTTTTGTTCAGCGTAGTTGATTTCCAGATAGAAATTATGTTTTTAGGAGGACCCCCCCCCCCACAGCCCTCAGGGAAAGGGTTTTAATTTATGGCCTAGGGGCATATAAGAACGATGTTGGCACAATGTATTTTTTTTTCCTTTAGACCAGGGCACTTCGTATCGAAGACCAGGGCCTTCGAAGCTGTCGTAGAAACTTCGAAAAGGGCTCATTCAATTGGAAATTGGAGTGGCTTGTGCCCTTTTTAATAGTCGAAAGTGATTGGAAGGCAACTAACACCCCTTCCACAACCACCATTTCCCGAAAAACATCCAATCAAATTTTGAGACAGCCATTTTGTTCAGTGTAGTTGATTTCCAGATAGAAATTATGTTTTTGAGGAGGACACTCCCCCAAAGCCCTCAGGGCGAGGGTTGTAACTTATGCCCTTGGGGCATATAAGGTTTTTATAGAAAGCGGTGTCGTTGAAACTTCAAAAAAGGCTCATTCAATTGGAAATTCAAAGGACTAGTGCCCTTTTTAATAGTCAAAAGTGATTGGAGGGCAACTAACCTCCCTCTCACGCCCATCATTTCCCCAACCGCATCCAATTACAATTTTGAGATAGCCATTTTGTTTAATGTGATTGAAAGTTCTGGGTATTAGGTCTTTGAGGATGACAAACCCTCCACAGCCCTCGCTGCAAGGGTTGTAAGTTATGCCCTGGGGGCATATAAGGTTTTTATAGAACGCGTTGTCGTAGAAACGTCAAAAAGGGCTAGTTCGATTGGTAATTGAAATGGCTAGTGCCTTTTTAATAGCCGAAAGTGATTGGAGGGCAACTAACACCCCTTCCATGCCCACCATTTCCCCAAACACATCCAATCGGATGTGGGGAAATTTGAGGGATTTTTGTAATAATATTTATCAATTTGTTTGATATTTTTGTTTTTTTTAGTAGTGCCATAATAGAATTTTTGATTGTGTTGTTTTGCTAGCCCGTCGGCGGGGGATATTGTTTTGTTCTTGTTTCTTTATATTGAATTATGTGTTGGAAGTTGGAGTTGGCCAAACAAACCAAAAGGTTCCTTGACGTTTTTTTTTTGTAAATTATGTGTAAATAAAATTATACTCATGGAAGAAAAAAATCAAAGTTTAGAGATAGCCATTTTGTTCCACGCAGTTGAACGTTCAGAATGGTAGATTGTTGAGCTGGGTATTCCCCCCACAGCCTTCAGTGCGAGGATCCTAAATAACATTCTTGAGCAACATGAGGCTTTCATTCAAATCTTGATTACAAAAACTCTTCGAAAAACTTATTCGGCTGGAAATTCACAATGTTTTTACCCTAATTTTCTTTAGGAAGGGATTGGAAGGCAACTAATCCCCCCCCCCCCCCCTTCCCCAAACACATCCAACCAAAATTTTTAGATAGCCATTTTATTCAAAATAATTGAAAGTTTTGGAAATTAGGTCTTTAAGGATGACACCCCCCCCCCCCCCCCACAGCCCTCAGGGCAAGGGTTGTAAGTTATGCCCTGGGGGCATAAGGTTTTTTCTAGAAAGCAATGTTGTAGAAACATCGAAAAGGGCTCATTCAATGGTAAATTGAAAGGACTAGTGCCCTTTTTAATAGTCGATAGTGATTGAAGGGCAACTAACCCCCTTCTCATGCCCACTATTTCCCCAAACACATCCAATATAAATTTTGAGATATCCATTTTGTTCAACGTAGTTGAAAGTTCTGGAAATTAGGTCTTTTAGGATGATATCCCCCTCAGAGCCCTCAGTGTAAGGGTTGTAATTTATGCCCTGGGGCGTATAAGTTTTAAGTAGAAAGTTAGTGTAGAAATTTCAAAAAAGAGCTCATTTGATTGAAAATTGAAATTACCCTTTTTAATAGTCAAAAGTGAGTGAAGAGTAATTAACCCCGCTCTTACTCCCACCATTTCCCCAAACACATTCAATGAAAGTTTAGAGGTAGCCATTTTGTTCAACGTAGTTGAAAGTTCTGGAAATTATGTATTTAAGGATGACAAAAACCCCAGAGCCCCCAGGGCAAAGGTTGCAAGTTATGCCCAGGGGGAATATAAGGTTTTTAGATATAGAGTTGTCGTAAAAACTTCAGAAGGGGCTCATTCAATTGGACATTGAGAGGGCTAGTGCCCCTTTTAATAGTCGAAATTGATTGAAGGGTAACTAACCTTCCTTACACACCATCCATTCCCCCACACACTTCCCATGCAAAGTTTAAATAACCATTTTGTTAAATTTAGTACAAAGCTCTGGAAATTAGGTCTTTGAGAATCACAACCCCCCAGCCCTCAGCGCAAGGGTTGAAAGTTATGTCCTGGGGGCATATAAGGTTATTATAGAAAGTGTTGTCGTAGAAACTTCAAAAGGGCTCATTTGGTTGAATATTCAAAGAGCTAGTGCCTTTTTAATAGTTGAAAGTGATTGGAGAGCGACTAACCCCCCTCTCACGCCCACCATTTCCCCAAACACATTCAATTAAAATTTTGAGATAGCCATTTTGTTTAACGTAGTTGAAAGTTCTAGAAATTAGGTCTTGCAGGATGACAACCACCCTTACAGCCCTTAGGGTAAGGGTTGTAATTTATGCCCTGGGGGCATATAAGGTGTTTATAGAACGCCTTGTTGTAGAAACTCAAAAAGGGCTCATTCGATTGGAAATCGAAAGGTCTAGTGCCCTTTTTAATAGTCGAAAGTAATTGGAAGGCTTCTATCTTAGAGTATGACACTCCCCACGACAGCCCTCAGGGTAAGGGTAGTAAGTTATGCCCTGGGGGCATATATGGTTTTTATTGAAAGCTTTGTCGTAGAAACTTGAAAAAGGGATCATTCGATTGGAAATTCAAAGGGCTAGTGTAATTTTTAAAAGTCGAAAGTGATTTGAGGGCAACTAACACCCCTGTCACGCCCACCTTTTCCCAAAACACATCCAATCAAAATTTTCATATAGCCATTTTGTTCAACGTAGCCTAGTTAAAAGTTTAAGAAATTAGGTCTTTGAGGATGACAACCCCTTGCACCTCCCGGGGCAAGGGTTGAAAGTTATACCCTGGGGGCATCTATGGATTTATAGATACTGATGTTGTAGAAACTTCAAAAAGAGCTCATTCGATAGGAAATTTGAACGGCTTGTAGCGAAATTACGGCTCGAAACCCCTATGCCTTCCAAAGGCCAGAACCTAATTTGCACTTTACTGAAAAAAATACAAATGAATATGCATTGTCAATTTAATATACATATACTGATATTTTGTAATCAAAATGTGAATATTATTTGATTTAGTAAAGTTATAAAAGTAAAAACATTTATATTTTTTCAGTAAAGTGCAAATTATGTTCTGTTCTTGGGAGGGCATAGGGGTTTTGAGCCTTACTTAAGTTAATTTCTGCTCATTTTGAGTTTGACTCGGTTATTTATTGTAACTTCTGTTCGTTTTAGGTTTCATTTATTTATCGAAGCTGATTTTTGGTAGTTTCACGCTTGGTAGATTATTTGATTTTTTTTTTGCTAATTTTTTGTTAAATATAGTTCTTTACTTTTCTTTGAAAAACTTATTCTGTGCAAAAAGTTTTTTTTTCAATCAATCAAAGTAAAAAATGAGGTTGTGTCCATCTCAGAGTTTGTATTATCTGATGTTGTTAACAAAAAGTATATCTCAAAATTTTTATAGGGTTTGTGAGAAAAAGGGCGTAGGAGGAGGGGGGGGGGTAATTGCCCTTCGATCTCTTTTGACTCTTTAAAAGCGAACTAGAACTTTATATTTTCTATCAAATGAGCCCTATTTAAAGTTTATACGAGCATCCCTTCTATAAGAAACATTTATGCACCCAGGGCATAACTTACAAAGCCTGTCCCCGTGCCCTGGGGGGTTGTATAGACCTCGGAGTTTTAACATCTGATGTTTAAAACTAATTTTATTTTTAACAGAATGGACGCCTCAAAATTTTTATCGGATGAGTTTGGGGAAGAAAAGGGCGTGGAGTGGGGAGGGGCTAGTTGCCCTCCGATCTGTTTTGACTCTGAGAAGGTGAACTAGAACTTTTAATTTCAAATCAAATGAGCCCTCTCCAAAGTTTATACGAGCATTCCTCTCATAAGAACCAAATACGGCCCCAAGACATAACTTACAACACCGGCCCCTCGAGCCCTGGGGGGCAGTGTCAACACCGAAGTTTTTTTATCTAACCTTTGAACTTAAAAAAAATGGCTTTCTCAAAATTTGTATCGGATGGATTTGCGGAAAAAAGGGCGTGGGTGGGGCTAGTTGCCCTCCGATCTCTTTTGAATCTTAAGATTGAACCAGAATTTTCAATTTCAATTTAAATGAGCCCTCCCTGAAGTTTATACGAGCATCCCTTCCATAGGAACCATATATTCCACCAGGATATAAATTGCAGCGCTTGGCCCCGGGCCCTGGGGGGTTGTGTCGACACCGGAGTTTTTTTCATCTGACCTTTGAACTATTTTAAACAAAATGGTCATATCAAAATTTTTATCGGCTATATTTGGGAGAAAAGAGGTGTGGGGGATAGTTACACTCTGATCTCTTTTGGCTCTTAAAAACTGAACTAGAATTTTCAATTTCCAATAAAATTAGCCCTCTCTGCAGTTTATACGAGCATCCCTTTCATAAAAGCTATATATGCCCGCCGGGCATAACTTTCAACACCTACCCCGGGCCCTGAAGGATTGTGTCGACCCCGGAGTTTTCGTTACATGATCCTTGAACCGTTTTGAAAAAAATGGCTCTATCAAAATTCTTATCGGACTGGTTTGAGGAAAATAGGGCGTGGAGGGGGGGGGGATAGTTGCCCTTTGATCTCTTTTGACTTTAAAAAAGTGAACGAGAACTTTCAATTTCGAATCAAATGAGTCCTCTCCGAATATTATACGAGCATCCCTTCCATAAGAACTTTATATGCCCCCAGAGCATTACTTACAACGCCTGCCCCTGGGCCCTGCGGGGTTGCATCGACACAGGAGTTCTTTTTATCTGATCTTTCAACTATTTTTGACAAAATTGCTATCTTCAATTTTTTATCGGATGGGTTTGGGGAAGAAAGGGTGTGTGTTGGGGGGGGGGGGCTAGTTGCCCTCAGATATCTTTCGACTCCTAAAAATTGAAATAGAACTTTCAATTACCAATCAAATGAGCCCACTCTGAAATTTATACGAGAATCCCTTTCCTAAGAACCATATACGCCCCCAGGACAACACTTACAACGCCTACTCCTCGGGCCCTGGGGGGATAACAAAAACCGAAGTTTTTGTTATCTAATTTTTGAACAATTTAAAAAAAACAGCTATTTGTAGCGGATGGTTTTGGGGAAGCAAGGGCGTGGGGGGGGGGGGGGGGGCTAGCTGCCGTTCAATCTCTTGACTCTTAAAAAGTGAACTTTGAATTTCCAGTCAAATGAGCCCTCTATGAAGTTTATACAAGCATCCCTTTCATGAGAACTATGCATGCGTTCAGGGCATAAGTTTGAACACCTTTGACGGGTTGTATTGACACCGAAGTTTTCATTATCTGACCCTTGAACTATTTAAAAAGAATGTCCATCTCAAAATTTTCATCAGATGGGATTGAAAAAAACGGCGTGGGGGGAGGGGGTTAGTTGCCCTCGGATCTCTTTGACTCTTAAAAAGTGAACTCGAACTTTCAATTTCCAATCAAAAAATCCCTCTCTGAAGTTTATACATGCGTCCCTTTCATAAGAACCTATATGCCCCAGGGCATAGCCTATAACACCTGCCACCGGATCCTGACGTGTTATGTCGACACCTGAGTTTTTATTATCTGACTTTTGAACAATTTGTAACAAAAAGACTATCTCAAAACTTTTAAGGGATGCATTTGAGAAAAAGGGGGCATGGGGGGGCTCGTTGCCCTCCAATCTCTTTTTACTCTCAAGACTGAACTAGAAATTTCAATTCTCAATAAAATGAGCCCTCTCTGAAGTTTTTACGAACATCCCTTCAATAAGAACCATATATTCCCACACCGCATAACTTACAACGCCTGCCCTCGGGCCCTGGGGGGCTCTGTCGACCCGGAGTTTTCGTTATACGATCTCTAAACTATTTTTTTTTTAAATGGGTATCTCAAAGTTATTATCAGATGGGTTTGAGGAAAAAAGGCGTGGAGGGGGGGGGGGCTAGGTGCCCTCTGATATGTTTTGACTCTTAAAAAGTGAACTAGAACTTTCAATTTCCAAACAAATGAGTCCTCTTTGAATTTTATACGAGCATCCCTTCCATATGAACCATATATTCCCCCAGGGAATAATTTGCAACGCCTGCCCTCGGGCCCTGTTGACCGCGGAGTTTTCGTTTGTGGTCTTTGAACTATTTTTTACAAAATAGCTATCTCAAAACTCTTATCGGATGGGTTTGAGGAAAACTGGACGTGGAGGGAGGGGGCTAGGTTCCCTTTGATTTCCCTTTGCCTCTTAAAAAGTGAACTAGAACTTTCAATTTCCAATCAAATGAGCCCTCTTTGAAGTTTATACGAGCATCCCTCCAATAAGAAATATATATGCCCCCAGGGCATAACTTATAACGCTTGCGCCCGGACCCTGGGGGGTTATGTCAACACCGAAGTTTTTGTTATATGATTTTTGAACTATATTTAACAGAATAGCTATCTCAAAATTTTCCTTGGATGCATTTGGATAAAAGGGCATGGGGGGCTGATTACCCTCTGATATCTTTTGACTCTTAAAAAGTGAACTAGAAATTTCAATTTCCAATCAAATGAGCCGTCTCTGAGGTTTATACGAGCATTCCTTCAATAAGAACCTTATATGCCCCCGGGACATAACTTACAGCGCCTGCCACCGAGCTCTTGGGGGTTTCGTCGACACCAGAGTTTTTGTTAAGTAATCATTGAACGATTTTAAACAACATGGCTATCTCAGAATTTTTATCGGAGACGTTAGGGGTAAAAACGGCGTGGGGAGGGGGCGGGCTAGTTGCCTTCCGATCGCTTTCGACTCTTAAAAGGGCACTAGAACTCTCGATTTCCAATCGAATGAGCCCCCTTTGAAGTTTATACGACGACCCCTTCCATATGAAGTGCCTCTGGAAAAAAATAATAATAATCAGAGGCAACGCTATAGCATTAGGAGGGGGAGGGGCTAATTGCCCTTCGATCTCTTTTGACTCTTTAAAAGTGAACTAGAACTTTCCATTTTCTATCAAATGAGCCCTCTTTAAAGTTTATACGAGCATCCCTTCTATTGAAGTTATCAAGTATTTTGCAGCAGGTTGCATCAAGACACTGCTAATTGTAGAGAGAGAAAAGCCAAGACAGATAGTCCATGTAATTGAGAGGCAAATGTTTAAATGGCTGGGGCACGAGTAAATGGCGGGAGTAAGCACGACTCTCTTATTGGACACATACTTGTTTGTTGGTTTTTGGATAGGGCATGCCTGCCTAGAGTTTCAGGCATGTTGACCAAGAATTTAAAATTGACATATGACCGTTGACCGTTAGATTGCCTGTAATGAGAGGCAAACAAGGCACGCCAGCCTATGGTCTTAAGAAGGTTGACCATTATTTATTTATTACTTTTCCCCCAGAGGCACTTCATATGGAAGGGGCGGTCGTAAAAACTTCAAAGGGGGCTCATTCGATTGGAAATCAAGAGTTTTAGTGCCCTTTTTAGGGATCAAAGGTAATTGGAAGGAAACTACCACCCCTCCCACGCTCACCATTTCCCCAAACACGTCCAATCAAAATTTTAAGATAGCCACTTTGTTTGGATTTCCACATAGAAATTATGTTTTTGAGGAGGACACTCCCCCACAGCCCTCAGGGCAAGGGTTGTAAGTTATGCCCTGGGGGCATCTAAGCTTTTTTATAGAAAACTTTGTCGTAGTAACTTCCAAAACGGCTCTTTCGATTAGAAAATTAAATGGCTACTGCCCTTTTTAATAGTCGAAAGTAACTGGAGTGCAACTAGCCCCCCTATCACGCCCACCTCTTCCCCAAACACATCCAATCAAAACTTTGGAGATAGCCATTTTGTCAAACTTGATTGAAAATTTTGGAAATTAGGTCTTTGAGGAGGACCGCCCCCCCCCACAGCTCTCAGGGCACGGGGTGTAAGTTATGCCCGGGGGACATAGATGGTTTTTATAGAAAACGTTGTCACAGAAATTCCAAAAAGGGCTCATTCGATTGGAAATTTAAATGGCTAGTGCCCATTTAAATAGTCGAAAGTGATTGGAAGGCAGCTAACATCCCTTCTGCACCCACCATTTCCCCAAACAGATACAATAAAAATTTTGAGATAGCCATTTTGTTCAACGTAGCTGAAAGTTCTGGAAATTAGATCATTGAGTATGACACTCCCCCCCCCCAAAGGTCTTCAGGGTAAGGGTTATAAGTTATGCCTTGGGAGCATATGCGTTTCTTATGGAAGAAATGCTCCTATAAACTTCAGAGAGTGCACATGATTAGAAATTGAAAGTTCTAGTTCACTTTAAGCATGAAAAGATATTGGTGGGTAACCAGCCCCCCCCCCCCTTCAACGCCTTTTTTCCCCAAATGCATCTGACAAAAATTTTTGAGTTAGCCATTTTGTTAAAAATAGTTCAAAGGTTATATAACAAAACTCCGGTGTCGACACAACCCCCCAGGGCCCGGGACCAAGCGCTGCAATTTATGTCCTGGTGGAATATATGCTTCCTACCCCCCAGGGCTCAGGGGCAGGCAGTTACAATCCTCCAGGGCCCAGGGGCAGGCGTTGTAAGTTATGCCCAGGGGACATATATGGTTCTTATGGAATAGGTGCTGTTGTTAACTTCAAAGAGGGCTTATTTGATTAAAAATTGTAAATAGTGATTTACTTTTTAAGAATCAAAAGAGATCGGAGCGAGCCTAACCCCCCTCCCTCCACGCCCTTTTTTTCTCAAACCCATCTGATGAGAACTTTGAGATAGCCATTTTTAAAAAATAATTCAAAGACTATATTACAAAACTCCGGGGTCGACACAGCCCCCCAGGGCCCAAGGGCAGGCGTTGTAAGTTATGCCCTGGGGGACTATATGATTCTTAGTGAAGGGATGCTCGTAGTAACTTCAGAGAGGGCTCATTTGATTGTAAATTGAAAGTACTAGTTCAGTTTTTGAGAGTCAAAGATTGGACGGCAAATAGCCCCCCCCACGCCCCTTTTTTCCAGAATGCATCCGATAAAAATTTTGAGATGTCCAATACGTTAAAAGCTTGCTATCAAGTTAGATAACAAAAAATCAGCTATCGACACAACCCGGGAGGGCCTAGGGGCAGGCGTTGTCAGTTATGCCCTGGGGCATATACGGTTCTTATGAAAGGAATGCTCGTATAAACTTCAGAGAGGGCTCATTTGATTGAAAATTGAAAGTTCAAGTTCACTTTTTAATAATCGAAAGAGATCCGAGGGCAACTAGCCCCCCATCCCCTCACGCCTTCTTTTTCCAAACCTATCTGATGAAAGTTCTGAGATATACATTTCGTTAAAAAAAAATAGTTTAAAGGTCGGATAAGAAAAACTCCGGTGTCTATACAACCCCCGGGGCCCGGGAGAAGGCGTTCTAAGTTATGTCCAAAGGGCATGTATGGTTCTTATAAAAGAAATTCTCGTATAAACTTCATAGAGGGCTCATTTGAATGGAAATTGAAAGTTCTAGTTCACTTTTTAAGAGTCAACAGATTTAAGGGCAACTTGCCCCCCTCCCATGCCCTTATTCCCCAAACCCAATCGCTAAAAATTTTGAGAGAGCCAGTTTTTTAGAATTGTTCAAAAACTAGATAACAAAAACTCCGGTGTCGACACAACCCCCAGGGCCCAGGGGGTAGGCGTTGTAAGTGTTGCTCTTGGGGGCGTGTATGGTTCTAATGAGAAAGATGCTCGTATAAACTTCAGAGGGCTCATTTGATTGGAAATTGAAAGTTCTAGTTCACTTTTTAAGCGTCAAAAGATATTGGAGGGTAACCATTAACCAACCCCCCACCCTAAGCCCTTTTTTCCCAAATACATCCGATAAAAATTTTGAGAACGCTATTTTGTTAAAAATAGTTCAAAGAGCATATAACAAAAACTCCGGTGTCAACACAACCCCCCAGGGCCCGGGGGCAGGCTTTGTAAGTTATGCCCGAGGGGCATATATGGTTTTTATAGAAGGAATGCTCGTATAAACTTCAAAGAGGGCACATTTGATTGGAAATTGAAAGTTCTAGTTCACTTTTTAAGAGTCAAAAGAGATTGGAGGGCACCTAGCCCCAACCCCTCCATGCCCTTTTTTTCTCAAAACCATCTGATAAGAAGTTTGAGATAGCCATTTAAAAAAAAAATAAGTCAAAGACCATTTAACGAAAACTCCATGGTCGACACAGCCCCCCAGGACCCGAATGCAGGCGTTGTAAGTTATGCCCTGGGGCACATATGGTTCTTATGGAAGGGATACTCGTATAAACTTCATAGAGGGCTCATTTAAAGGGAAATGGAAAGTTGTAATTTACTCGTATAAACTTCAGGGACATTTGATTGGAAATTCAAAGTTCAAGTTCACTTTTTAGTAGTCAAAAGAGATCCGAGGGCAACTAGCCCCCCTCCCCACGCCTTCTTTTTCCTCGCATTCTTTTTCCAGCCCCCCAGGGCCCGAGGGTAGGCGTTGTAAGCTATGCCCTGGGGGCATATATGGTTTTTATGGAAGGGATACTCGTATAAACTTCATAGAGGGCTCATTTGAATGGAAATGGAAAGATGTAATTCACTTTTTAAGAGTAAAAAATGAAAGGAGGGCAGGTACCCTCCCCCGACAATTCATTTATTTTTTTCCCAGGCGCACTTCATATAAAAGGAATCGTCGTATAAACTTCAAAGGGGGCTCATTTCAAAGGGGGCAAACTTTTTTCACTTTGATATTGTTACTTTGATACCAGTTGTAATACTTTAATGAAGATTTGATTTTTTTAAAGTTGGATTTTGAAATAAGGAATTTTTAAAAACTTTAAATTTTTCGCAATCAAACACAAACAAAAATTAATTTAAAAAAAAACTTTCCGAAAAATAAGTTTTTCAAAGAACAATAAAGGCCATTTTAAACTTAAATACCTGTTAAATTCAAACTCAAAATAACCAAAAATTACTATTAAAGAATAAATTAAATCCAAAACGAACAGAAATTAAATAAACATTTATTGGAAAAAACATTAAGCAAGTAATGATATAAATAAATAAATAGATCTTAAAGCGAGTGATGCTCAGATTGAATATGAAAATCAAGCTTAAAAACAAAAAAAAATTTAAAGGGATGCTCGTATAAGCTTCAGAGAGGACTTGATTGGAAATTGAAAGTTCTAGTTCACTTTTTAAGAGAAAAAAGTGATCGGAGGGCAGCTACCCTCCCCGACACTCAGGGGAGGGTATTTTTTCCCAGACGCACTTCATATAGAGGAGGTCATCGTATAAACTTCAAAGGGTGTTCATTTCAGAGGGGGCAAACTTTTTTCATTTTAATATTCTTTCTTTAATACCAGTCTCGATACTTTGATAAAGATCTGATTTTTTTTTAAGTTTGATGTTTAAATGAGGAATTTTTAAAACTGAAAACCTTTTGCCATCAAATACGCACAAAAATTAATAAAAAAAAAACTTCCCGAAAAATAAGTTTTTCAAAGAACAGTAAGGTCATTTTAAACTTAAGCACAGCTGATACAAATACCTGTTAAATTCAATCTCAAAACGACCAAAAATTACTATTAAAGAATAAATGAAACCCAAAAAGAACATAAATTAAATAAACAATCATAGGAAAAAACATACAGCAAGTAATAATGTAAATGAATAAATAGATCTTAAAGCGAGTGATGCTCAGATTGAACATGAAAATCAAGCCTAAAACGGAAAAAAAATTTTAAAGGGATGCTCGTATAAACTTCAGAGAGGGCTCATTTGATTGGAAATTGAAAAATCTAGTTCACTTTTTAAGAGTCAAAAGATATCATAGCCCCGTCCCCCGCCCCACACGACCTTTTTCCCCAAGGCTATCCGATAAAAATTTTAAAACAGCCATTTCATTAAAATTAATTCAAAGATCAGATAATAAAAAATCCTGTATCGACGCAACCCCCCATGGCCAGGAGGCAGGCGTTGTAAGTAATGCTCTGGGGGAATATATCATTTTTGTGGAAGGGAGGCTTGTATAAACTTCGGAGAGGGTTCATTTGACTGGAAATTGAAAGTTCTCGTTCACGTTTTAAGAATTAAAAGAGATTGGAGGGCAAATACCCCCCCCCTCCCGCTCTAAATGCATCAGATAAAGATTTTGATATATAAATTTTGTTAAAAATAGTCCAAAGTTCAGATGACAAAAACTTCAGTGTCGTCACAGCCCCCAAGGGCCTGAGGGTAGGCGTCATAAGTTATGCCCTGGGGTTATATATAGTTGTTGTGGAAGGGATGCTCGTATAAACTTCATAGAGGGCTCATTTGCTTGGAAATTGAAAGTTATAATTCACTTTTTAAGAGTAAAAAGTGATCGGAGGGCAGCTATCCTCCCCCCACACTCCATTTATTTTTTTTCCAGACGCACTTCATAGATAGATAAGACAAGATTTATTGCAAAAAGCCTGTGGACCACAGCAACACATAATACAGTCTACAAACAAAGCTCAGGAACAAAATACAACTTTAGATAATAAAAAACAAGAAAGAGATAGAACAACAAAACGACAAAAAAAGAAAAAGAAAAACACCAAGGTACAACATTTAAACCAACAAACACTAATCATAATAAAACTCAAATCCTAAAAACAGTAATAGGCTATCCCCTCAAACATGATTCCCCATGTTTTATCCCTAAACGAAGAAACTTACACAACTGTTTAATAGCGCCTGCTTTCCTCTCAGCTATCCACTCAATTAACCAGCATTCGCTCCCAAACACTCGTCCAAAATATTCATTCCGCAACTCAGACCGCTCTTCACACTCGGATACAAAATGAAATAAGTTTTCACTCACACATCCACACACTGGGCAAAAATAAGGGCCTGCCGCCAACCTAAACTGTCCCAAAAATTTCCTTTTCTCATCTAAATCCAAACTATCCCCTCTTAACAACAACAATTCTTCAAATCCTCTTTATTCAACTCAAATTTAAAATAAGCCTCCTCCCCACAACCGTCTTTGGCTTGGGAGTAAAACCTCAAACACATAGATTAGTCCTTATGTGTTTGCCACTCTTGGATTTCTTGTTCATTTAGGGTTCGCTGGACTTCCTTCCATACTGACACGGTTTCACCCATAGGGCCATTTCCTTCATTCCACACCTCCGAAAGGCCACAAAGGTCCAGTATTTTCTTGACCTGATTTGACCATTAATCTCGTCTACCGTCTTTCAAGCTCTCCAAATAAGCCGACTAAAGAAGCCGAACACTAGGTAGCCTAACTATTTTCTCCCAGAATTTCAGCATTCTAACCAATGTAACGTTCCTTAAATAAAAAAGCCCCAAATCTCCTTTCAGTACCACTGAACTAAATGAATCCTCCAAGACTCAGGTTCTCATAAAATATCTTAGCTGTACTACTTCTAACTTAGCTGCTTTAGCAAAACCCCAAACCTCAGAGCCCCAATGTACAATAGAAGCTACTTTTGTCCGGAACACTCTTTTCTGGATCCTCATATCTGCTAGCTGATTTAAATTGATTCTCAAAAGGATATTTATTGGCTTATTATACTTTAAATTACAATCTTATACATGCCTAGACATCCCCCTTAATGCACTAAACTTAACACCCAAATAAAGAAATTTTTCCTTAACCTCTAACATCGTTCCTTCCAAATTAAAATGGAACTCAGAATCAACATCTCCTTTACTCCTAAATACTAATACTACTGATTTCTCAGCTTTAGGCTCGAAATCCTTCTTTTCTAAATAATTTTTTATTATATCTAATTGCTTCTGAAGATTATCTCTGCTATCCGCCACTTGAAATATGTCATCCGCGAATAACATGAATGATAGCCTAAACCAATCCACAGATACATAAGGGGCTCCATTATTTTTCATAAAACTATCTAAATCATTAACAAACAAGGAGAAAAGCTTAGGAGATAAAGTATATACTTTTTTCACACCCACATGAGACGTACCCAGCCAAGAAAAATTTCCCACAACCTTCACAACAAATTTCACCCTCCGATGTATATCTGCTATTATTGATACAAAGCAAGACGGCAAGCCTATTTCTAACAGATTTTCAATTAATAACCTCCTATTTACCGAATCAAAGGCACTTTTCCTATCCTGAGATAAAGGTTTGATTCTCTCATAAATTCTATCTGTAATTACCGAAACAGTTTGATGCAATTCAGCTGGTTCTGAAAAATTCAAAATTGAATAGCAATCATTCTGAAATTCCTCAATTTCTACTTCCATTTAACCAAGTCTTCTTTCTCCTTGGCTATCCAAACTGGTTTAGGGATCCTTTCCTCACACGTAGACCTTTCATTTCCCCTTTCAGACCTCCAAATACACGCTCTCAACTTAATACTCACTGGCAGATGGTCAGATTCAACCAGCTCTAGAACCCTGAGGTCAACCGCCCGGGGCCAAAGAGAAAAACTACATAAAATATAATTAATTAAACTCAGGCTAAACCCACTATAACACGTAAAATCACCCACACCAAAATCTCCTCTCAACCTTTCGTTCATAATTAGTACCCCTTCCTTTTTAGAAAAATTTATTAAATTCCTTCCCCATTTATTTATTTTCCGAGACCTATCCCTACTTTTCCTAATTGGGAAAACATACTCACTTTCATTCTCCAAGCAAGCATTCTGACCTGGTTCATTTACAAGGAGTTCACCAACCTGCAACTCGTCCTCTTCACAAGTATATGCATAAGTTCCCAAGAAAAACAAAATTACGGCAAGGGTACATTCTTTTATATAACTAAGTTTCATTTTCAACCAATTCCCATGTATTTTCACGGCTGTAAGAACCATTATTCGGAGGCAAATAAACAACACACACAACAAGGTGAACATTTTTAACTGATAATAATAACCATAATAAATTTTCTAGCCTACGAAATAAATTGAATACACCCTTCCATACAAGCACTGAAACTCCTCTATAATGTCTACCATTTGCCGAAACTTTTCTCCGACACTCAAAAACATCAAAATCTTCACATGACGAAAAGTCGTCTAGAGAATTCCACGTCTCAACAAGGCAAACACCATCTTTCACAACCGGTTAATATACTTGACTCTAATAGATTTTCTAACTTTTCCGTACTATATCCTTGTAAATTCCAAACTACAAAACTTAAGCACGATTCACTACGGCCCTGTATTCCCTATTTTGGCAGTTTTGACTGGTTCCCAGGCACTACTATATCCTCCAACTAGGATGCTCCTGATAAAAAACCGGAGCTTTCACTAGCTGGCGAGGCCCAAATGATTCGTAATCCTGAATCGTCTTCCTTTCTCGAGCATTTTTTTGCGCCTTTATCCTGCTCCAAAGGGCTAATGTTCTTACTATTTCTTTTGCCCTGTCTCACACTCTGCTGAGCTAAATCCACCGCAGGTTCTTGGCTAACGGGGGTTAGTTACTGCCCACCAACAAAAACAGCCCGGTCCCCTTCTTCTAGACTGAATACAGAATCAGCACTTCCAAAACTCTGACTACTAGCAGCAGAATTTACCGATCCGCTTCTCTCACGCGAAATAATCTGATTACTCTGATTTGCACGAGCGTAAGATGTCCCAGGTTCTTTAAAATCATTGTGGGGGCTAGCCACCTCATCACGTTTACATGTTTCTTTCTGAACTTCATTCACTGTCCTATGCGTGACTGATTTTGATCTTTCTTTACTGAGTGAACTTGCATTGCCCATTACTTCATTGCCCCTGTGCATATTACGATTTAAGTCGGAACTCTGATGATCATGGGTTCTCATTTCCTCTACTGCTATAACCTTTCGTTGTTCTCGATAAATTTCTTTCACTTTACCCAATTCACTATCGTATGCAAAAATCTTATCCCCCACGAAAAGTCTCACACCTCTCAGATTTGCATGTAAATGGCCTTCCGTACGCGTGGCTTCCTAAATTGGTATAAAGTTACTGTGCGCCAATAAATCCGAAGAAGTGTAATCTGGGGCTATTGACAAATGAAACCTTTTGAAGAGTGCAGCCGAAGTAAATATGGATTTTTTTAATTCCATAAATGCTAATTTAATTACCACTGGTCTGACTTTCTCATTTGAAGGTATCTTTAATGACGAAAAACATCTTTTATATCCTTCTGCATATACCTGGTTCTAGACTTTACAGTGAGAGAAGCAGGCGATACCCAAACTCTTGTTTCTAGTGATTTTTGTTCGTTTCAAGCTTATCATAGCAAGAAACAATCATAGCAAGAAACATACAACAAGTAATCATATAAATGAATAAATAGATCTTAAACCGAGTAATGCTTAGATTGAATATGAAAATCAAGCTTAAAACGAAAACAAATATTTTGCTTCTGCAGTGAGGCGATACCCAAACTCTTGTTTGTAGTTATTTTTATTCGATTCAAACTTGATTTGCATATTCAATTTAAGTCTCACTCGTTTTAAGATTTATTTATTCATTGACATTAATATCTATTGTATATTTGTTTGCATTGATTGTTTATTTAATTTCTGTTCGTTTTTGGTTTCATTTATTCTTTAATATGAGTTTCTGGTCGTTTTGAGTTTGAATTTTAACAGGTATTTGTATCTGCTGGGCTTAAGTTTAAAATGGCCTTTACTGTTTTTTGTAAAACTTATTTTTCGGAAAGTTCTTTTTAATTAATAAATAATAAAACATTGGAGCCGTATGGCCTTTATTATAGGCAACGTTATAGCGTTGCCTTAGACTATGTTGGTTTTTCTAACAATTTAAACATATTCTCTTTGTTAACCAGATTTTTTGGCTTCTAAACTAGGTAAAAACACTACACAAGGAGAATTCAATACAATTGTTTCATAAAAATGTCATTTAAAATGTGCACAACAATGGAAAGAAACATGATGACCTGATTAACAGAAACATAGTGAATATTATAAAGTAAGAATTTCATTGCTTTACTGTTTACTTTTGTAAACAGTAAAGTGAAGTGCTTTTACGAATGAAATAAGTATTTAATACTTTTTTGAGTTGTGTCAGATTTTTATAGTTTTTCCCACAAAAGCCCCAGCCATACAATGATACCAAAAAATGATATAATAGTTTTTTTTTTAAATAATGGAAAATTCATTGCATTCACACAAGGCTGTATCCAGAATTTTTCTGGGAGGTGGGAGGGGGTATTTTTTTATGGAAGGGAGGGGGTTTAGAAAACAAATTATAAGAGCCGCATCAAAAATTTGTCGATATTCCTTTTTATTATGTTTTTACAAATCAGACGAAACTTTCAGGGATTATTGAAACCCCGTACCGCCCTCCGCCTGAATAGAGGGTAAGAGGCTTCCATATACACATTTCAGGTACATATTTAAACATTAAAGGGCTAGAGTAAAAATTTTGTTTCTTACAAAAAGGAATGTTACATTATAATTGATGAAATGATGAAATTTATTTTGTGGAAAAAGTTTTTTTAATTAATTAATATTTAGAATTGATTTGGGACCTGGCGCTTCACTAGCTCCGGATAAATAGACTGATCAAAATTGGTAAAATCCCTTCGAGAGCCAATATTGCTGAACATTTTCCAAATTATTCAGTAAATTTTCAGTTTTAACTTTTAACAGGGCTGAATCAGTGTCTCCATAATACACTTGAACTTCCCTCTCCCCCTGCCAGTATACCATACACACATTGTGGTACAATGACAGCATGAGTTTCTTGGAGATTTTCGTTATTGAGCTACCACCACTAACATTTTTATTTAAATTAGCAGCAATATTTTTATTTAAAATTTCTTTTTTTTTCTATGTCGGAGGATCATATTGGTGTCTGTGATAGTGAATGATGTGAAGTTGGGGTCGGCAACAATTCGAGCTTATTCTTTTAGACTGGTTACAACGTCACATCGACTTCTGATCCGTACGCTTTCTCAAATTTTCCCAAAGGCTGAATTTAAAATGAGTTTATAGATATTATTTTCAACTTTCGTTTTCACTTGTGGAAGTTTACTGGCAAAATTGTCAATAAACCTTTTCAAATATGGCTTTTGATCAAATTAAACGGCTCTATGTAGCTTTTTGACCCTGAAACCAATGGCTACTATCCATCGCAATTTCATTTGATGAACAATAATATTCTGTTTCGGATCAAGATCAGCAATAAGTTTTTGCTTTGAAGGTGTCCAGTGCATACTCTACCAAAGATATTTTGTGCAAACTCAAACAGTCCTTGGTCACCGGTCTATTTATGTACGGGTAACTGAATCATGTTCTGTAGAAGGCGTGTAAAGAAACCATATACAGTACTTCAGTGATTCAATCGACGGAGCCTTCACTGGAAATACTACCCCCTTTTTATTACTGCGTTCAAACTCCTCTAATTCTGTTTCATATTATAACAGAGTAGCACCAATCTTCAAATGTTCGTGAGCCCGTTCAAAAACATATATTCCTTTGAGAGTTACTTGATACTGACCATTTTAACAATTGAAATCTACTTTAGGTAACTCTGCCCCCCATCCCTTCTCCATCAGCTGCCATTTTGTCCAATTTTGTCTTAGAAGCATTTTTTGCAGGGATCGGTGGGCTGCGATAAGAAATGCATACATGAAAGACTGTAGGCTTTTATCGAATCAGATTCATTGCACACCTTTACATCCCTACAAATCTGAACTATATTTTAAAACTATAGCCCTCTCCTCCACCCCACCATCTCTTAAAATATTTTTTTTTAATTAACATATACTTATATTTAAATTTTCAATAAATACAATAACTGCCCCTCTACCTTTTTCATTATAATTATCTAATTTAGTTACAATACTATTTATTCATTCCATAAATACACCCTTGAAATTTTACAAATCCGGATGAAGGGGTAACATATTATTATGTTGAAAATGGTAAAAAAGACTTCACTGTCATTATCATTTAAATAAAATATTTTCAGTGCTATTGACACTTATAGTGTCCTGTCCCTCCCATCCCCGAATTTGTTGTTCAAGAAGGGCTCTAATCTTGCCCACATATGAATTTGCAATGTTTTTGGGGTCTGTTATAATGTCCCCCACTATTAATGAGTTAAAAGGTTCCCCAAATACGACCGTATAAACATAAATACTGTACAAGACAGATCTTGACAAATAAAATTCAGGTAATATAATGGGTGTTGGAGAGATTTGTATATCCACACTAAGACCATCTCCACCACTTTGTCCACCTTCAACCTCAATAAGAGTTGGTGCGAGGAGTAAAATCACCCAGGTCACTCAGCATATTTTCCAGTGTATCTTGACTGACTTGATCTGCCATAGAAAATTTATTTTTATCTTCAAATGTACTTGGCTGAGCTGGTGTGATGTCCTTTCAATTTAATATCCCTTTATGTACAACCTAAATGACAACCTAAATGAACATAGTGTCAACCGAATATTGACAACCTAAATGAACATAGTGTCTCTTCTGATTTTATCTAAGTAGGATCTTAATGCTCTTTACTTATTTTGGAAAACCCAGGATCATACTTGCTCCCCTCCATCACACCACCACCTCCCCCCCCCCCCCGTAATAAAATATATTTTTCTTAAACAAATGGCAACTTGAATAAATTTTGAACTATGTCTAATGTCCTGTGGATGACATAACATCCCCATATACATAGTTGATGGAACTTTCAACTATTTCGAATAAAATGGATATTTTGAAATGTTTTCGAGGCGAAAGTGGTTGGCTACCCTCCAATTTTTTTCTTAAATAGTGTACTAAAACATTCAATGAACCCCCCCCCCCCTACATAGTTTATATAATAACTCCTTCCATGCAAGAATCCGGGTGGGGGGAAGGAAAAAAACAAAACAATATACATTCAACCTTTAGCGTTCTTTAATCAAACAGCTCTTTTTACTAATGCGCTGTCTAATAAATTCTCCGTTTAACCATTGTTTTAAGGAAGAACTGGAAACCCTCTTTAAATTAAATTACAAAAATTCTATACTAATATGATTTTAGTCATATTCAAACCTTATTAAAAAAAATAGTTTTTTCTTTATCTAAAAAAATATAATTATAAGTAATAGAACTAGAAAATAATCAAGAAAACGGGAAGAAGAGAAAAGATGAAATATAATTTTTACTTATGCTTTGCATTGAAGGTTCATAACAGAGAAGGTTATGGTGCACATTATCGGCTTGTGCAGCCAGCACCGAAGTCATGGTAAGTTCTTGTATACATTGTGCATTCCCATCTTGTGTTGAAGGCCCAATGTACATTATAACAGATGGTCTAATGGGTGGTGTCTCCATTTGGTTGTTATGAGCGGTAGTTGTTAGCTTGTCTTTTGTTTGCCATATGTCCCTTAAATATAAATTATGTTTTAGTTTCCAAATAACTAATCATTAATAATCATAATTTCAACAATTATAATGTCCCCCTCCCCTAAAAAATACCATTTTTTTTTCAACAAGCCTATGCATAGTAGAAAAACAAAACAAAAAAAAACGGTACTTATTTTTGAGAATATGGGACGAAAGTGATACGTAACTTTTTTAACACACACACACACACACATTTTTAACACACACACACACACACTTTTTTAACACACACACACACACACACACACACACACACACACACTTTTTTAACACACACACACACACACATTTTTTACACACACACACACACACACTTTTTTAACACACACACACACACACTTTTTCACACACACACACACACACACTTTTTTACACACACACACACACAACACACACACACACACACACACACACACACACACACTTTTTTATCACACACACACACACACTTTTTTAACACACAAACTCACAGACTTTTTTAACACACACACACACTCACTTTTTTAACACACACACACACACACTTTTTTAACACACACACACACACACTTTTTTAACACACACACACACACACACTTTTAACACACACACACACACACTTTACACACACACACACACACACACACACACACACACACACACACACACACACACACTTTTTTACACACACACACACACACACACACACACACACACACACACACACACACACAATTATAAAACACACACACACACAATTTTTTAACACACACACACACACAATTTTATAACACACACACACACACACTTTTTTAACACACACACACACACACTTTTTTAACACACACACACACACACTTTTTTAACACACACACACACACACTTACACACACACACACACACACACACACACACACACACACACACACACACACACACACACACACTTTTTTAACACACACACACACACACTATTTTAACACACACACACACACACTATATTAAAACACACACACACAAACTATAATAACACACACACTTTTTTAACACACACACTTTTTTAACACACACACACACACACACTACACACACACACACACACTTTTTACACACACACACACACACTTTTTAACACACACACACACACACTTTTTTAACACACACACACACACACTTTTTAACACACACACACACACACTTACACACACACACACACACTTTAACACACACACACACACACTTTTTTAACACACACACACACACACTTTTTACACACACACACACACACACACACACACACACACACTTAACACACACACACACACACTTTTTAACACACACACACACACACTTTTTAACACACACACACACACACTTTTAACACACACACACACACACTTTTTAACACACACACACACACACACACACACACACACACACACTTTTTTAACACACACACACACACACTTTTTTAACACAAACACACACACAATTTTAACACACACACACACACACTTAACACACACACACACACACTTTTTAACACACACACACACACACTTTTAACACACACACACACACACTTTAACACACACACACACACACTTTAACACACACACACACACACTTTTTTAACACACACACACACACACTTTTAACACACACACACACACACTTTTTTAACACACACACACACACACACTTTTACACAAACACACACACACCTTTTATTAACAAACACAAACACACAATTTTTTCACAAAAACACACACACAATTTTTTAACACACACACACACACTCTATATTAACAAACACACAAACACAATATTTTAACACACACACACACACACATATTTAAAACACACACACACACACTTATATAAAAGACAAAAAACGACACTTTTTTAACAACCAAAAACAAAATCAGTAAAATAACACACACACAAACAAAGTAATAACACACACACACACACACTATTATAACACACACACACACACTTTAAATTCAAAAGAACACACACAAATAAATTACAAACACACACAAACACATTTTTAAAACACACACTTTTTTAACACACACAATTTTTTAACACACACACACACACACATTTTTAAAACACACACACACACACTTTTTTAACACACACACACACACACACACTTTTATAACACACACACACACACACTTTTATTTCTGAATAACAATAAATCTTTTTTAAAAATAACCAACTATATGATATATTACAAAAAACACACCAAAAATTTATATCAAAAACACCCCCACACTTTTTTAACACCCACCCACACACACTTTTTTAACACACACACACACACACATTTATAACACACACACACACACACTTTTTTAACACACACACACACACTCAATATAATAACACACACACCCACACTATTTTATTAAACACACACACACACTATTTTATAAAACACACACAAACACACTATATTAAAAAACACACCCAAACACAATGTTAACACACACACACACACACTTTATTAAAACACACACACACACAATATTATAACACACACACACACACAATATTAACACACACACACACACACTTTTTACACACACCCACACACACAAAATATTTTAAAAAAAAATCAAAAACTCTTTTTTAAAAAAAAAAAACTCTATAAATTAATTAAATCTCAATATCACACTTTAAAATAAAAACATCACCCAAAAAAAAAATTAACAAACCACCACACTCATTTTACTAAAAAACACACACACACTTTTTTAACAAACACTCAGACACACAATGTTTTCAAACACACAATCACAATATTTTTTAAAAGACACAAACACTATTTTTATTAAAACAAACACACACTATTTTATTAATCAAACTCAAACAAACAATTTGCTAACACAAACTAACACTCATTGAGTTATATATCACTAACAATCATAGAATAATAAAACAAAAAAAATAATTAATAAAAAAAACACACAAAAAAAATAAAAAAACACACAAAAACACACAAATATAAAACACACAAACCAACACTATTTGAAAACACACACACACACAATATTTAAAAACACACACACACACACATATTAAACACACACACTTTTTTAACACACACACTTTTTTAACACACACACACACACACTTTTTTAACACACACACACACACACATTAATATAACACAACAAAACAAAAATAATTACAACCAAAAAAAAAAATCTTTTTTAACACAAACAAACACACTCTTTTTTAACACACACCACCACACACATTTTTAACACACACACACACACACTGTTTTAACAAACACACACACACACAATAATAAAAAACACACAAACAAACATTTATAACACACACACACACACACTTTTTTATAACACTCACACACACACTTTTTTAACACACACACACACACACTTTTTTACCACACACACACACACACTTTTTTAACACACACACACACACACTTTTTTAACACACACACACACACACTTTTTTAACACACACACACACACACTTTTTTAACACACACACACACACACTTTTTAAACACACACAAACACACACTATATTAAAACACAAAAACACACAATAAAAAAACACAAACACACACACACTTTTTTAACACACACACACACACACTTTTTTAACACACACACACACACACTTTTTTAACACACACACACACACACACACACACACACACACTTTTTTAACACACTCCCCCACCAAATTTTATATCAGACTCACACACCCTCTTTTTAAACAAACCCACACTCACTCTATTTTTACAAACACACACACACACTATAATAACACACACACCCACACAATTTTTTAAAACACACACCCTCAATCTTTTTTAACACAAACACACAAACAATATTAAATAACACACACACACACACTATTTAAACACACACACACACACACTTTT
>NC_142797.1:22165168-22303998 GCF_049724085.1 Artemia sp. Qi Xiang Cuo | reverse complement strand
GGTCCACTGGATGAGGAAGTGAGGCGCAATGTATTGTTTGAATTACACGTGGTCGATCATTTTGAAAATCTAGTACTGTTTTGGACAAAAAACAAACATTAATAGAATGCTTTTTAAAAGCCTGGTTATTTTTATCAGTCTGTGTACTATAAATATGTGTTTCGTAAGAGCCCTGGTAATTGTCTTCACATAATTCATTGGCTATGTATACCGTTTTGTTAACGTTACTTTTTTGTTCTGGGTTTCTTTTATTGTTTTCAGCATAGTTGTCATTAATCTGGAACTTATTTTCTACTTCCAGTCGAAAACATTCCACCATATTCTCTTGGTAGTCAACATTTTCCATGTCCTTTCACTCTTTAGTGTCCATGCACTCTTTAATGTACATGCACTCGTTAATGTCCATGCACTCCTTGAAATCCATGTCCAGCTTATCATTTTCAAAGTTCCTTTCGGTATCAATAACTGGATTAGGAAGTGAGGCGCCATGTATTGTTTGAATTACACTTTGTCAATCATTTTGAAAATCACGTACTTTTTTGGACAAAAAAGAAACATTCAGAGACGGCTTATTAAAAGCAGATTTATTTTTCTCCGGCCGTGTACTAAAAATCTGTGTTTCCTAAGAGCCTTGGTCTTTGTCTTCACATAGTTCATTGGCTATGTATGCCGTTTTGTTAACGTTAATTTTTTGTTCTAGGTTTCTTTTATTGTTTTCATCATAGGCGTCATTAATATGGAACTCATTTTATACTTCAAGTCGAAAACATTCCACCATATTCTCTTGGTAGTCAAACTTTTCCATGTCCTTGCACTCTATAGTCTCAATGCACTCCATGCACTTCTTGAACTCTATGTCCAGCTTCTCATTTCCAAAGGTCCCGTCGATATCAATCTTTTCTGACACCTTTGCTTTAAAGAGTGTTTGGTAACCATCCTTATTGATTTTAACTCCCTGTTGTTCATCTTCATCTGTGGATTTGCACATTGTACTTACCATTTTGAGCTCACATTCTTTCAAAGACCTCTTATTTCTTCTTTCAAGCTTGAGAATTTCATTTTTTTCTTTGTATATGTTGATGGATGTGCCACGAGAGCCTCTATTATTCTTGTTTTGACCCATCATCCGAATAGAAATTACGATTGACTAAAAATACACGTATTTAATTGTCTTAAAAAATACATCCACGAGTCTGTAACAGGGGATACAAAATTAAATGATTAAAGCATTACTAGAGAGCAGCTGTTTGTAAATTATCCCTAAACAATGTAATGACACTGAACCTCTTTAAAGTGATTGGACATGTGCTCAAAAAAAATTCAAATTAAGTTACTTAAAATATTTGCACTGTTAGTTTATCGTTTTATGTTAGAACGATGATCCTAACTTTCAGTTGAAAAACATTCTTTTTTTTTAAATTTGTTTTCCGATCGTTTTTATAATAATTCTGGTGAATTTTCAATCATATATTAAAAGTACAGTAAAATAAAACAGTTTTTTGTAATAAAAATTACAGGGAAATAAACACTTAAACCGCTGAGCTTCCTGGAATTAATGTTCATTATTTTCAATAGTTCCTTACAGTTATACGGACTATTATATTGATTTTACACTTTTTGTCGTTGATGTTTTGAAAAACAAAAGCACGCTGTTCGAGATACATATAGTTTTCAATAAAACGGAAAGGACATAACATACCTTAGACTTTTATGGTTTGGGAAGGGAGAAAGGGGCAGTAGCCAAACTCCTATTGGTATTAATTTTTGTGTACCAAATAAAATTTTGGGGAAAAAAGTATTTTGGGCCCCCCTCGATCAAGACCACCCGGGCCCTGCCCCTGAGCCCCCCCTGAAAATGGCCTTGGGTTGCACCCCGGACCGGGGTGGGGGGAGGGCTGTCAGACCACGAGAGTGCATTTCAATGCCAAAATAGTCAAAAAAATTTGGAGATAGCTATTTTCTTCAAAATAGTTGAAAGGCCCAATAACTGTCTTTTGAGATAAAATGACCCCCTTTAGCCCCTTGAGGTAAGCTTATAAGTTATAACAAATGTCTTTTGTTTTATTTGTTATTGGGAATTGTGCATACACATATGCTGATATTTATTCCTTAAAATCTTAATTATTTTTTATTTCTTAAAATTATAAAAGTGAAAAAATTAAAACAAATTTCATTAAAGTACAAATTATATTATAGCTTTTAGAAAGCATAGACTTTAGAACCCTACTTAGGTTAATTTCTGCTCTTTATGAGATTGACTTGTTTTAATTTTTGTTTGTTTTGGTTTTCATTTATTTATTGATACTGATATATGGTAGTTGTATGATTGTTAGATTATTTTATTCTATTATTTTTTAATTTTTGGTTTAATTTAGTTCTTTATTTTTTTTTGTAAAATTATTTTGTTCAAAAAGTTTTTGTGATTAATTTTTTTTCTTTTTATATTTAAATATTTTTTTTAATTGAGAAAGATTTAGCCTCTTCTGAAGTTATACAGACATCCCTTCCATAAGAACCTTAAATAACCGCTGGGCATAAATTATGACCCTTGACCCTACTCTCTGGGGTCTGTTTCATCCCTAAAAGCCTTGTTGTATGATATTTAGACTATTTTGAATAGAAGGGGCATCTCAAAATTTCTAGTAGACGCACTTTAGGACAATACGACGTGTGGGTAGGGTGGAGTGGGGAGCGGCCCTATTATAATGGACTAGTGACCTATCCCTAGTATCTGAAAAAAAATAAAGGTGGAACAAATCTGTAAGTTATTAGTATATTCGAAGTGTGGTACTATGATTTTATTTTTTTTTGTCTTCTTTTTATTTAACTTAAATTTAGCACTATATTTTTAACAATATAGGACATTAAATCAACTGCGTATTTATGTGTTTGGGGTGGCCATTAGAAAGGGGCAGTATCCAAAATCCTCTTATTAGTAATTTTTGTTGACAATATAAAAATAAACCAGACTATGCACATAATATTTTTTCAAGAACAATTGTTGCAGTAGAAGCAGTAAACAATAGCGGTGTCTGCTTTGACAATAAACTTGTCAAACACGCAAAGGTATTTTTTGTAGCTATATAAAAGCTTCTCATTCTAATATTAAGTAAACCTTGTTTTTCGTGAGACAAAGTTAGAAAATTTTGGACAACAATTAAAAATAGTCAAGCTATAGAGTAAAGAGCAACATATCAAGGAGGAGCGAAACATCCTCATACGACAATAATATAGGTTCTTTTTAAGTTATAACATTGATCCTTACTTTCAGTTGATAAACATTCTTTTTATTTTAATTTGTTTTCTGATCGTTTTTCTAATAATGCTGGTAAATTTTCAATAATACATCAAAATTACAGTAAAATAAAACAGTTTTTTGTAATAAAAATTACAGTGAAATAAACACTTAAACCGCTGAGCTGCCTGGAATTAATGTTTATTATTTTCAATAGTTCCTTACAGTTATACGGACTATTATATTGATTTTACACATTTTGTCGTTGATGTTTTGAAAAACAAAAGCACGTTGTTCGAGATACATATAGATTTCAATAAAACGGAAAGGACATAACATACCTTAGACTTTTATGGTTTGGGAAGGGAGAAAGGGGCAGTAGCCAAACTCCTATTGGTAGTAATTTTTGTTAACCATATAAAATTAGGGGGACAAAAGTATTTTTGTCCCCCCTCGATAAAGTCCCCCCGGGCCCTTCCTCGGAGCCCCCCCCCGGCAAACCGCCGTGGGTTGCACCCCGTACCGGGTAGGTTTGTGAGATTTCAGGCCCAGAGATTGCATTTCAATGCCAAAATAGTCAACCAAATTTGGAGATAGCTATTTTCTTCAAAATAGTTGAAAGGCCCAATAACTGTCTTTTGAGATAAAATGACCCCCTACAGCCCCTGGTATGTAAGTTTTTAAGTTATAAAAAATGTCCTTTGTTTTATTTGTTATTGGGTAGTGTGCATACACATATGCTGATTATTATTCCTTAAAATTTTAATTATTTTTTATTTCTTAAAATTATAAAAGTGAAAACATTAAAAAAAAATTCAGTAAAGTACAAATTACATTCTAACTTTTAGAAAGCATAGATTTTAGAAACCTACTTAGGTTAATTTCTGCTCGTTATGAGTTTGACTTGTTTTAATTTTTGTTTGTTTTGGGTTTCATTTACTTATTGATACTGATATATGGTAGTTGTATGCTTGGTAGATTATTTTATTCTATTCTTTTTTCATTTTTGGTTTAATGGAGTTATTTATTATTTTTGGAAACTTATTTTGTGCAAAAAGTTTTTGTGATTAATTTTTTTAGTTTTACATTTACATATTTTTTTTAATTGAAAAAGATTTAGCCTCTTCTGAAGTTAAACAGCCATCTCTTCCATAAGAACCTTAAATACCCCCTGGGCATAAACTTTGACCCTTGCCCCTAATCTCTGGGGTCTGTTTCAACCCTAAAAGCCTTGTTATATAATATTTGGACTATTTTTAATAGAATGGGTCTCTGATAATTTCTAGCATACTCACTTTAGGGCAATACGACGGGCGGGTAGGGTGGAGAGGGTATCTGCCCTCTGATCACTGACTCTTGCAAGATCCCTCTGATCTGAAAAAAATACATTGTGCCAACATTGTTCTTTACGTAGGCACTACTATTGCGCTGCCTATGATTTTTTTTTTTTTTTGTCGTCGATGTATTGAAAAACAAAAGATACGTGTAGTTTTCAATAAAACAGAAAGTACATAACAGGATTAAGTCTATTATGGTTTGTGAAAGGAGAAATTGGCAGTAGCCAAACTCCTCTTAGTAGTAATTTTTGTTGACAATATAAAAACAAACCAGACTATGCACATAATACTTTTTCAAGAACAATTGTTGCAGTAGAAGCAATAAACAATAGCGGTGTCTGCTTTGACAATAAACTTGTCAAACACGCAAATGTTTTTTTCTTAGCTATATAAAAGCTTCTCATTCTAATATTAAGTAACCCTTGTGTTTCAGGAGACAACGTTAGAAAATTTGGGACAACAATTAAAAATAGTCAAACTTTAGCGTAAAGAACAACGTATCAAGGAGGAGCGAAACCTCCTCATACGAAAATAATTTCTGTTTGTTTTATGTTATATCGTTGATACTTAATTTCAGTTGAAAAACATTCTTTTTTTTTAATTTGTTTTCTGATCGTTTTTCTAATAATCTACTACTACTACTACTAACAACTCATCGCAGCACCAAGCCGCCTGAGGCCAACACAGCTACGCACGCTCGTCCTCCACCCCAATCTATTCAAGGCCTACCTTTTTACACCTGCCCACGAAGGTCCCATTTCCTTTAAATCTTTCTTTATGACGTCCTCCCACCCCAGACGGGGACGACCTGCTTTCCGTTTAGCCCTAGATGGTTGGCCGAAAAGAACAATCTTCGGCAATCTGTCATCCTTCACCCGCACAACATGCCCCAACCACCTCAACCTTTCTTTCATTATAGACCTAGAAAGCGGTATTGAACCACATTTTTCATATAGCCCATTGTTTGAAATACGGTCAGTCAGCCGGGTACCCAGAACAATCCTTAAGCAATTTCTCTGGAAAACATCGAGCAAATCTTCATCCGCTTTTCGGAGCGTCCATGCTTCAGAGCCATATTTGACCACTGTCATCACTGTAGCTTCTAATATTCTAATCTTGGTTTGTAGACTTATCTTCCTATTCTTCCAGACTTTTTTAACTGTGAAAAAACACCCTGAGCCTTGGCTATTCTATTTTTAACATCTTCACTGCTCCCACCATCTTTACTAATAATACTACCAAGATAAGTGAAACTGCACACCTGATCAATCTTTTCATTACCCAACATCACCTTTTCATCGTCACTTATTCCTAGCCTTTGTGACTTAGTCTTCCTAACATTAATTTTCAAACCAATACTAGCACCCTGAACTCGCAAAACCTCTAAAACTTAATTCATTTTGCTCACACTATCATCTAGGATACTTAAATCATCAGCAAAATCCAAATCCGGGAGACTTTTTCCTCCCTATTCGATTTCGTGGTCTCCCATTCCTTTCCCTGGGCTCCTTAAGACAAAATCCATCAAAATAATCTATATAAAGAGCGAATAGAACACAGCCCTGATTAACTCCTAATTTAATAAAAAACCAACTGATAACACTATTTCCTACCTTAACCGCAGTAGAGTTATTCTCGTACATAGCACTAATCACTTTAATGTATTTGTCTGGTATACCATACAAAGATAAAACCTTTACTAAAGCTCTTCTATCAACAGAATTGAACGATTGCTCATAATATATAAAACTGAGGACCAAAGGAGTTTGACATCTCAGGCACTTCTAAATTATTAACCTAAGAGTTAAAATTTGGTCAACGCATTCTCTTCCTTTTCTAAAATCGCACTGTTCTTCTCTTAAAACTTTGTCTACGGCATCTCTCAGTCTAAAAAGTATCATATTACTAAGCAATTTGCTACCTACAGAGACCAGACTAGTGCCTCGATAATTACCACACTCACTTTTATCACCTTTCTCATAAAGTGGCTTAATTAATGCTGGTAAATTTTCAATAATACATTAAAATTACAGTAAAATAAAACATTTTTTTGTAATAAAAATTACAGTGAAATAAACACTTAAACCGCTTACCTTCTTGGAATTAATGTTCATTATTTTCAATAGTTCCTTACAGTTATACGGACTATTACATTGATTTTACACTTTTTGTCGTTGATGTTTTGAAAAACAAAAGCACGCTGTTCGAGATACATATAGTTTTCAATAAAACGGAAAGTACATAACATACCTTAGACTTTTATGGTTTGGGAAGGGAGAAAGGGGCAGTAGTCAAACTCCTCTTGGTAGTAATTTTTTTTTACCATATAACATTAGGGGGAAAAAAGTATTTTTGTCCCCCCTCGAGAAATTCAACCCGGGACCTTCCCCTGAGCCCCCCCTGAAAACGGCCTTGGGTTGCACCCCATTCCGGGGTGGTGTGAGGGATATCAGACCAAGAGAGTGCCTTTCAATGCAAAAATAGTCAACAAAATTAGGATATAGCTCTTTTATTCAAAATAGTTTAAAGGCCCAATAACTGTCTTTTGAGATAAAATGACCCCCTACAGCCCCTGGAGGTAAGCTTTTAAGCTATAAAAAATGTCTTTTGTTTTATTTGTTATTGGGACGTGTGCATACATTTTTCGGCTGGGGCAGGGAGGACGAATTTTCTGCCGGGAGAATTTTCAATGGAGAGGAAAGCTTCCAGGGGGTGAAATTTTCAGAAGAAATTTTAAACTGGGTGAATTTGCTAGAATTCATATACGAAATTTCTTTAGATGTCTTGCTTTCTCTTTACCGATTCAATTTTCGCGTCAATATGTTAAGGGTAATTGTCCGGTGTAAAGTCTAAGGTTAAATTAACCATATAAGACATAAAAAATTATTGTTGAAAACTGGTTAGTGTTTACACAGTCACAAATTAGAACTTATATTTTCCTTATTATGTATCAATCTCTATTTATGGAAGCCAATAATGGGGAACCAAATATTTTTCCATGGTTTTTCCCTATTCTGCTCTCTTTCCTTTGGTTACTTTATAATTAATTTATAGTCCCAAACTTCCAGGCGGGCCATGCCCCCCTGCCTCCTCTTGTCGGTGCCCATGTTTAACATACCTGTCAACACTCTCTAAACTTTAACCTCAATACTTTGAAGATTTTTCAACCTCAACCGTTGAAGGTTCTTTCCCTCAGAAACTAGCCCCACCCCCTACCTCAGCTCATTGGTCTACAAACACTATCGACTTATAAAAAAAAGTACTTTAACTCACAATTTAAGATCTAATGAGCACCATCTGAAGCTTTTGCAACCATGAGGCATAGGTGTGGATGAGGAAGGGATAGTCCTTTCCTATACGAAATAAATTCTGCTCATTTTGGGGTTTAATGTTAATCTTTACTTTCATAGCAACAGCGTACACCAGAATTATTCCCATAAATCATAAGGGTGTACATAAAAATTTTAAATTTTTTTTTATTTTTTGTTTCCGTTGAATCCCCCCCCCCAAAAAAAAAATATTCACCGTCATTTTTACTTAATTTGGATAACTTGGCTCCAGCTTTACCACCACCACTCCCCTCCCCCTTCCCAGGATTTTGAAGAAATTACGGCACGGTCAAAACCCCTATGCATTCCAGAGGCCAGAACATACTTTGCACTTTACTGAATTAAATTTGAAAAAAACTTGTTTATTAGATTTTTGACTATGTTGAACAAAATGGCTATCTCAGAATTTTAATTGGGTAGCTATTTATGCTCTTGTATTATTTTCATGGCATTATATTTGTTTTTAAAATACTCTTTTCTATATATCTATCGTCTTTTAATGAAAATGAAAAAAAACCACTTTTTCATGCTTACCCGATATCATTTAACCCCCCCCCCCTACCACAATGACAAAAAATATCCCCAAATTAATAAAACATTAAATACCAAAATGAAGACCAAAAATGAGTTGTATAGTATATTAAAACGAGTAAACATTATGGAATGGAGTATAACAACCAACTATCAAAATTCCTTTCCCCAAAGGAAATTAAAAAAAAAATAAAACTCACATAAAACTCTCAAATTTTGAAAGTGTTATTTTTCACGGGGGGTATTTTCCAGGGGGGGGGGGGGGAATTTTGTTTTATTTTTTGGTTTAGCCAAAATAAAAACCTTAATTAATACAAAAACTTTAAAAAATAAAATAAAAAAAAATTTTTTTTAATTTAATGTATGGTGCGAAATTAAAAATTAAAACTACAAGAAAGTACTCCATATATTAAAGGGGGTGTGCCAAACACAACGTCTATCTCTCTAATTAATCTAATTTTTTAATATTTATTAAAAATATTTTTTTTAAAACAATAAATTTTTCGCGAAATGCGCGAGTGGTTGCGGTGGGCACAGCCCCTGTCATATTAGGAAAAATTTCTGTTCGTTATAAGTTTTAATTTCACTCCTTACTTTCAATTAAAAAAACTTTTTTTTTTAATTTAATTTTTGAACGTATATGAAACCACCGTACCTACCCCCACCTAAACAATGAATCATTCCCCTCCCTCATTATAGCTGATGCGTAAACACAGATTGCCAAGCACATCTTAATTTAATTACAAATAAATCGAATCAACTTGATTGAATCCAGTCCTGCCTTCGTGTGCCATTACTTCTTTTACAACTGGAGAATCTAAAATCTAGTTATTAATATTTCTAAACTGGAGATTGAAACCGCCATGGCAGGGGTATCGGATTTGATGTATAATATAAATAGATTTACAATCAGATCTCTTGCTTTTTTTGGGGGGGGGGGCCCTTTTTAAAAAATTATGAAAAATTTATAAAAATTTTTGGTGTTTGGTTTTTAAAAAAAAATGAAATAATATTATATATTTATAAGAATATAAATATATAAAGAATTTAATTATTATTTTGATTACAAATATATTAGTTTCATTAAATTTAATCTGACCCATCAGAAGCTACGGGTCAGAGAAAATTTGTCTGAAAAAGTGGGAGAGACCTTCTTGAAGTCATATAATTTTAATGAAAACCACACCATCAGATTGAAACTGTAGATGTTTCAAGCTCATATCTGCAAAAATGTGGAATTTTGCAATTTTTACCAGAAGAAAAATCACAGATGCTTGTTTATTTGGCTTTTTGTTGTTGTTTTTTTTCCAGGGGTGATCGTATCGACCTTGTAGGCCTAGAACGGAAGGATAGGGCTCGTTCTAATGGAAATGAAAAGTTCTTGTACCTTTTTTGTCTATATATAAAAACAGAGAAAATAGAAATACTGATCTTTTTTTCTGCGCTTCCAAAAGTACTGTTTTCATATAACTTTACAGTTTCATGAAATGTAATTAAACAAATAGGAAAGGGTTTTCATCTAAAATAAGGAGCAAGTTTAAAACTTAAAACAAATAAAACACCTTTTCAACACCTTGCTCATTAAACAAAAGTATTTGTTTTTTGCTGGGGTTATATGGGAGGATCTTTCCATGAAGGAAGTTTTCAGTGGGAAGGAGCATTGCTGTGAAGGGGGTGCCTCATTTCACAGCATTATTAAAGAAAAAGATCAGAAATTAAATAAAAAAACAAGTTTTTCAACTGAAAGTAAGGAGCACCATCAAAACCCAAAACGGACATAAAATATTACGTATATGATTTGGTTCAACCCCAAGTCAATACTTCGCTCTTCAACCCAAATAATTTTTATTAATGTAGGAATATATAATTATTTTAATTAACGTACTGTTTTAGTAATTAACCAATTTTGAAGACGGTTACCACTCATCTAAAATGATCACACTAGTAAATTTATTTAATAGGGGGGGGACCAAAATCAGCTAATCCATATAAATATATGACGCTATACGGTATTTAATGCCGTTAATTATTCTTTTAATAATATTTATTAATAATAATACATTTATTAAATTAAATTAAAAAATTTTTTACAAATTAATTTAATAAAAAAAAGAAAAATTAATATACAAATTTTGTTTTAATTATTCATGTGCGGTGAGCCAAAATCAAAACCTGCATTAATTCAAAAACGTTAAAAAAATAAATAAAAAAACAGGTTTTTTAACTGAAAGTTTGTAACTTCGAATGTGCTCTCTATTGATTTTATAGGGCCAATGGGTCGGTACGATTACCCCTGAAAAAAAAATAAACACGCCTCCGTGATCTTTCTTCTGGCAAAAAATACAAAGTTGCAGATTTTTGCAGATATGAGCTTGAAACATATGTAACAGGGCTTTCTGATACGCTAAATCTGACGGTGTGCTTTTCATTAAAATTATTTCACTTGTAGGGGATGTTTCCCCCTCTTTCAAAAATCAGGCAAATTTTCTCAGGCTCGTAGCCTTTTATGAGTAATACTAAACTTAATAAAATTTATATATTTAGAATTAGCATTAAAAGCCCATTCTTTTTATACAGTTATTGACAACAAAACTCCTTTTTTAAAAGTTTCGATTACTATTCAGTCGTATCACTTGTTTTTTTTATTGTTTTTTTTTTTATTAAGATTATTTTATTAATTATATAATTGGGGTATCACATTATTAAAAAACACGAACTTTAAGATAAATTTTAAAATTTTTTTAAATAAAATATAGCTGAATAAAAAATGCTGTTTATTTATAATAGATAGCTCTTTTGAAAGCACTATAAAAAACTGTAGCGTAAAGAGCAAGGTATTGACTTGGGGATGATCCCACTCATATACGTAATAATTTCTGTTCGTTTTAAGTTCTTATGTTGCTTCTTACTTTCAGTTGAAAAAACTTGTTTTTTTTTAATTTAATTTCTGATCTTTTTTAAATAATGCTGTAATTCCGGAACCCCATTCATATAAATTTCACTTACCCCACTTACAAATATTCCAGTTAATGTTTTGCCAATTTAAACCCATCCTCCTGCACCCCCCCCCCCCCACACCGAAAAAAAAACGTACTTCTAATTTAAGTAACATTCAAAAAAACCCACAAACAAAATAAAATAATGGCACTTTTAATAAATTGCATCCCTGTCCCGGGTACCCGGGGGGGCTTAAGTCAACTTACAAGACATATTTATTAGATTTTCGACTATGTTGAACAAAATGGCTATCTCAGAATTTTAATTGGGTAACTTCGGTGAAAAAATGAGCATGGGAGGGGGCCAAGTTGCCCTCCAATTTTTTTGGTCACTTCAAAAGGGCACTATAACTTTTAATGTCCATTCAAATGAGCACATTTACGATATTATAGGATTACTGGATTGATACGATCACCCCTGGGTAAATAAAAAAAAAAATAAATAAAATAAACACGCATCCGTGATCTTTCTTCTGATTAGATAAAAAAAAACAAGTTTTTTAAACTGAAAGTAAGGAGCGACATTAAAACTTAAACCGAATAGAAATTATTCAATATATGAATGGGGCTGTCCCCTCCTCAACGCCTCGATCTTTACGCTTAATTCTGACTCTGGGGCACAACTTTATTTTTTAAAATAATAAAAAAATTTAGCGTAAAGAGCGAGGCGTTGAGGAGGGGACAGCCCCTTTCATATACGGAATAATTTCTGTTCGTTTTAAGTTTTAATGTCGCTCCTCACTTTCAGTTTAAAAAACTTGTTTTTTTTATTTAATTTCTGATCGTTTTTTAGTTAATTAAGCTTTTATTTGCATAAAAATTTTGATTTTCTTTTGATAAATGGATGTCTTTACAAATTAACTTAAGTAAATAACTTCTATATTCGTGTATTTTTCTTCTGGCAAAAAATACAAAGTTGTAGATTTTCGCAGATATGAGCTTGAAACCTATGTAATAGGGTTTGCTGATACGCTGAATCTGACGGTGTGATTTTCATTAAAATTCTTTCACTTGTAGGGGATGTTTCCCCCCTCTTTAAAAAATCGAGTAAATTTTCTCAGGCTCGTAGCCTTTGATGAGTAATACTAAACTTATTAAGATTTATATATTTAGGATCAGCATTAAATAACACATTCTTTTGATACATTTATTGACATCAAAATTTCGTTTTTAAAAGTTTCAATTACTATTGAGTCGTATCGCTTGTTTTTTTATTGTTTTTTTTTATTACGTATATTTTATTACTTATATGAAGGGGTTCTCCCCTTAGTAAATAACACGCACTTTAAGTTAAAAGTTAAAAAATTTGATTAAAAAAACCCTGAATCACAAAGGCCGTTTAATTATAATATATATATATTTTGAAATCACTAAAAAAAAATTGTCGCGTAAAGAGCGTGTTTTTGACTTGGGGGAGAACCCCCTCACATACGTTATAAGTTCTGTTCGTTTTAAGTTCTAATATTCCTTCTTACATTTCAGTTGAAAAAACTTGTTTTTTTTACTTAACTTCTGATCGTTTCTTAAATAATGCTTGGAAATCCGGCGCCCCCTTCATAGACATGTCCCTTACCCCAAAGAAACATCCTCCACGGCCATATTCTCCAGAGTAATCCCTTCCTCTAGCCCCCCCCCTCCAGAAAAAATCCTTCCTGAAAATGGTTGTATACTTCCCAATAACCAATAAATAATGCTGGCAAGTCCGGCGCCCCCTTCATGGCAATTTCCCTTCCCCCATGAAAACTTCCTTCCTGGAACGATCCTTCCATATCGCCCCCGACCCTCGCCGGCCCCCCCCTCCCCGACAAAATCTCCTCTGACAAAGTCTGTATCCTTCCCAATAACCAATACTATATGTTAACATTGAGTAAAGTTCATAACTTTCAGCCCTCCCCCTGGGGACTGTGGGGGATCAAGTCATCCTAAAAGACATTTTTATCATATTTTCGACAATGCTGAACAAAATGGCTATCTCAAATTTTTGATCGGGTGACTTTGGGAAAAAAATGAGCGTGGGAGGGGGCCTAGTTGCCCTCCATTTTTTTGGTCACTTAAAAAGGGCACTTGAACTTTTAATTTCCATTCCAATGACCCATCCCACTATTTTGTAGTACCACGGGGTGGATACTAACACCCCTGGTAAAAAAACAAAAAAAAAAAACAAATAAAAACGCACCCGTGATCTTTCTTCTGGCAAAAAATGTAAAATTCCAAATTTTTGTAGATAGGAGCTTGAAACCTCTACAGTAGGGTTCTCTGATACGCGGAATATAATGGTGTGATTTTCATTAAGGTTCTATAACTTTTAGGGGTCTTTCCCCCTTTTTTCGAAAATCAGCCAAATTTTCTCAGGCGCGTAACTTTTGATGGGTAAGACTAAACTTGATGAAACTTATATATTTGAAATCATAATTAAAATTTGATTCTTTTGATGTATCTATTGGTACCAAAAATCCGTTTTTTAGAGTTTCGGTTATAATTGAGCCGGGTTGCTCCTTACTTACAGTTCGTTACCACGAACTGTTTGATATATTTTTTGGGTTAAGAGACTAAGATATTTGCGTCTCATATGAGCATATGCTATGCTTTACCCCCACCCCCTCCCCAAATATATAAATAAATAGCCAATTTTTGTTTGTAAACTATTATATAATTAAACAATTACTTACAAGAATTTCCAACTTCTAATATTCCAATTTCTGAGGTATACACAAAATTTGACTCGCTTATAAGATATGTTGCTCGTGTTAGTTCTAGATTTCAAAAGAATATTGTCCCAGTCTTTATCTATGAAAGAAAAGGTTAAAACACCCGAAAGGCAATAAGATAAAAGATGCCAGAAGAAACGCATGGGAACAGAGTTATCTTTTAAGATAATTCTGTCCCAAATGACTTCCACTAATTTTCGCTGCAAAGAGCGAGGCGTTGAGGAGGGGACAGCCCCGTTCATATACAGAATAATTTCTGTTCGTTTTAAGATTTAACGTCGTTCCTTATTCTCAATTAAAAAAACTTGTTTTTTTATTTATTTATTTAGGGACAGGTGAAATAATTCCCTAAGCCTAAAGGCACATTTCTATTTAGCTAGCAAAATATGCCACAAATACGTCTGGACATTCGAAGCTGTCCGCTAAATTTACCCCCCTTGGAAAATACCCCCACCCCCCGGTGAAAAATACCCCCCAAACAAACCACCCCCCCCCCCGTAAGTAACCCGTGTAAAAAGAACCCCCCCCCCTCTGTGGAAAAATAAGTCTTTCAAAATTTGGGAATTTTATGACTTTTGTTTTTTATTTTCCGTGGGAGGAAGAAATTTTGGTACTTGCACAAATGCGTCTGGACATTCGAAGCTGTCCGCTTAATTTACCCCCCCCTGGAAAATACCCCCATCCCCCGGAGAAAAATATCCCCCAGAAAATACCCCCCACAGAAAACACCCCCTCCCCGTAAGTGACCAGCGGAAAAAGACCCCCCCCCCCTCTGTGGAAAATTAAGTCTTTCAAAATTTGGGAATTTTATATGACTTTTGTATTAAAAAAAATTTGCATATTAATTTTACTTTTTTTTTATTAAATGGCTTTTTCAAAACTTGTTTGATTTTATTTAAGAACGTTTTTATTAGTAATAAATATATGTAAATTAAGAATTAACTTACGTAACGAACTTCTGTATTCATTGATTTTTAATACGTATATTAGGGGGTTTGCCCCCTGGTCAATACCTTGCTCTTTAAGCTAAAGTTCAAATTTTGTTCAAATTCTTTAAAAATGACTCCTTAATCTGAAAGGCCGTTAATTAGAATAAAAAGCTCTTATGAAAGTACTAAAATTCTTTGCCTTGAAGAGCGAGGTATTGACTAGGGGAAAAACTTGTTTTTTTTTAAATATAATTTCTGATATTTTTCTTTAATAATGCTTGGAAATGCGGCGCCCCCCATATAGCAATGTCCCTTCCCCAATTACAACTTACTTCATGGAAAGATCCTCCCCTATCCCCCCCCACCCCCCCCCCCTTCCCACCTCCCAGAAAAAATCCCCCTGAAAACGTCTGTATACTTACCAATAACCAATACTATATGTTAACATTGGGTAAATTTCAAAACTTTCAGCCCTCTCCCCAGGGATTCCTGGGGATTAAGTCATCCTAAACGACATAGTTATCATATTTTTTACCATGCTGAACAAAATGGCTATCTCAAAATTTTGATCAGGTGACTTTGGGAAAAAATGAGCCTGGGAGGGGGCCTAGTTGCCCTCCATTTTTTGTCACTTAAGAGGTTACTAGAACTTTTAAATTCTGTTCCAATGAGCACTCCCATAACATTCTAGGACCAATGTGTCGATACCATTGCCCCTGGGAAAAAAAAATAAAACCTCACCATTGATCGTTCTTCTGTCAAAAAATGAAAAAGTCAACATGTTTTTAGATAGGATCTTAAAATCTCAACAGGCGGGTTTCTGTTACGCAGACTATTAGGTTGTGATTTTTATTAAGCTTCTATAGATGTTAGGGGTCTTTCTCCCTTTTTTCAAAAATCAGCCAAATTTTCTCAGGCGCTTAACTTTTGATGGGTAAAACTAAACTTGATGAAACTTATATATTTGAAATCAGAATTAAAATTTGATTCTTTTGATGTATCTATTGGTACCAAAGATCGGTTTTTTAGAGTTTCGGTTATCATTGAGACGGGTTGCTACTTACTTACAGTTCGTTACCACGAACTGTTTGATATATTTTTTGGGTTAAGATAATAAGATATTTGCGTCTCATATGCCATCTTCTATTCAAAGTACAAACTCTATAACTCGTAATTAGCAGACCCATATATACTATCGATATTGGCAAAAGCCAAAACAAGAGACATTCAAGTTTTGTGATAAAAACCAGTTTTTTGAAATGATGCCTATACATGCCACATTTCAATAGAGTTGTTTTTGGTTTAGAATCGGATTAGCTTAAGAAACAAAAAAAGTCTTGTGACGTCAGCTCTTAAACATGCCCCTTTTCGACAAGAATTCATTTTTGTTTCTATGGGGCATGGCCGCATAAAACCTGTTTCAAACATGCCACAAAGCGGCTGATCCTGTTTTCGACCGACCCTCTTTTCCTATACCAACTTTAATTAGGTTAGGATACAATTAATACCCAGGTCTAACGACCTGGGTATTAAAATTCTCTAGTAAAAATATCATGCTATTACCTGGTGACGCTGTCTATCTGTTCCTATAGCTGTAAGTAAAATTGATCTGAGTTATTACTATTTCCATCAGTTTGGTGAAACTCCTAATTATTCCTGTTTGAATCGTTTATGTTCGTCAGTCAAAATTTTAATATGAAATTTGATTGTTTATATCGTAGTATTGAAAGTTACAGTCTTCATATTTTTAAAATTATTGAAGCGTTTTTTACCTCAGGAAAAGTAATGGTCCCAGAACCAGTGCAGGATAGGGAATAACGTATTTTCTTAAGTCTACACGAAGGGCTTAAGCAGGCTTAGAACAGGACGGCAATAAGCCCAAGGGACCTTCAGACGAATAAAGGCTTTGTGCAATCTTTGGCCTATCTTGGTCACAACATGGTCTCCCATACTTGGTAATTCTCTTTTATCAATAAGAGTTGCAATCCTGCACAGACAATCTCAAGCCTATAACCTCCGACTCATTATATATTCATGCCTAAAAACATTATGCCACTGTTAGGGTAACTTAGCTAAGAAGAGATTTTTCAGCCCAGAAAAGCCCATCAAAACAAACTAAATTCAAAAGAATGGTCTATTCATCAGTTTTTCAAATTCATCATTAAAAGACAGTCCTTTGCTTAACAATTAATAAAACATTATTCTTTTCTTTAATTTGAACTTGCCTATCGTTAGCCTTTTAACTCTTGACAAATTCAAGAGCCTCTACTAGTTTTTACCAAATTTTAGGGAAATACTATTTGGGTAATTTGGCGGCTTCGGGAGTTTCCTCTGGTGCTGTGAGAATTTGCTAATGGACCCTTTGTCTTTGAGACAGTCAGGTGACGCTAAGACTCTCAATAATTTTAATTAATCGAATGGCCTTGATTGAAAACTTTCAGGAAATATTGTGGGGGCGGTTGAACTAAATCAGAAAACATTGTGTGCATCCAGGTGGTCACAAGGTCATATGATCTCCCTTCTTTAATAAGAGTTTTAAGTGGATAGAAGTTGCAGAAAGTTGGAAGTTATAATTAACGTACTTTAAAAAAAAAAAAAAAAAAAATCTTAGACTTTGTATTTTAATCCATATAAGTGATATATATAACCAGAAGTGAAGATTACATGAAGAATCCATTAGTGACGTCACCAATCATTCCTATTGAAATAAATTCAACCAATCACGTCTTGACAAATCTACATCAGGTATTCTTTCCTTCATATTAGATAAACATTGAGAACGGCAATTTATTCGCGCTGTGTTTCCTCTGTAAGCTGTATTTTGTTACTATCCGACCACGGATTACGGAGTAGAATCACGCCGGACTCTTCCTGAGAATCACGTTTTATTTTGCCGGGCTTAACAACAAAGACATATCTTAAGATCAGTTGTTTAAGCAGATTTCTGGCACGATATACCAGGAAATAGGCAGAAGAGGGGAGGGTACTCGCCGCAAGCGTTGTACGTACCCGCTGGTATTAAATTATCTCAGACTTGTGAAGACTAGGTGAGCGGGTCCCAATACTTCCCCTGTTCCTGTGTATTGTTCCAGAATTGGCCATGACTAAAGATACATGTGGAATCTGCTCCGCCAATGTAACCAGCAAGACCGATGGCGTAGCATGCACTAAGTGCAACAAGTGGTTTCATGTCACATTCGGTAAAGTTAAATACTCTCCAGAACTAAAGTATACATACCTTTGCCCTCTATGCAAACCAAAAAATGCTGCTACTGTTGCGTCTCCGAAAGTGACCGGAAAACCGACAAAGACGACTACTCCCATTTCCAATTCAGCAGGATCTAGCGGGCTTCTCCGCCCCCAAGCAGGTAGTATTCTCTCCAAGTCGGCCGAAAGTCCTATTGTAATCACTAAGCCCTCGTATTCTACTCTTGCCATTATGAACCCCGGTGATAGTGAAAAACCCGAACTTGAACCAGTTTCACAACCACCAATAACACCCGCTCCTGAAGTAATAGCAGAAGAAGTAAATGAGGCTAGAAAAACGCAGAACAGTAATGACTTACCTGCCTTAGGCTTGCCTCCATCCGAATCGTTGCTAATCCCTGACCTCTCTAGGTGCATCACCTGTGACATACCAGCTGGGGGAAGCCCCTCCTTTGAATGCCATTCTTGCAAAAGATGGCAGCATGGTGCATGCGCTGCAATATATGCAGACCTAGTACTGGCTCTGCAGAAGCCGTCGGGCCGGTACTTTTCGTTCACGTGTACTAACTGCTATCAACGTCCCTGCCATACGCCTATACAGCTAAACCAAAGTACCCAAATCTCTCCTGATCAAGATGAATTGAGCCAAAATCCAAAGGAACAAATCAAAGAACCCTTAGTATGCCGTTTCCACCTCCGGGGAATTTGCCAAAACAGTGTGGATTGTCCCAATCCAAAGGATTGGGTCCCAAGCCAAAATCCAAAGGAACAAATCAAAGAAACCTTAGTATGCCGTTTCCACCTCCGGGGAATTTGCCGAAACAGTGTGGATTGTCCCTTTCTACACATCTGCACAGGTTTCTATAGGAGAAAATTTGGCAACGATCAATGTATATTGGTGTACAAAGAACCTTGCCAAAAGTTCTCCTCTGGTCTTTGCTTCGTGAATGACTGTCCTAAAGTGCACCTGCCAGCTAAACGTCGCCTGCATGGGGCAATAAAAACGCACCCGAAGCAGTCAAAAAACGGGTTCCCTGCAAAATCCGAAGTTGGGAAACAAGATATCAGAACAGAATTGTCCCCTTAATGCAGTTGAAACTCACACCTCCGAGGAAAGACAACAGAATACATCCTATAGTTCCCCCTCCCCCTACCGAAGACCGTGGCTACCAGCACCCCCAATAAGATGGCAAGCCATACCATACGGGCCCATACCAGATATCAGACTAACTATCCCGCCAGCACACCAAATTATTACTCCCCATTTTCCAACGAGGAACAGATTTTCACAGCTCATCGAGTCGCTGGTCTAACACAGCCCATTCTTGATTTCCACCGCTCAATCCCAACTCCAATAAATCAAGCTTTACTCCATGAAGAACTCCCACCACCTTACAATCAACAAAAAAGTCACCTTTAACAAGTGAAAACACCTGTTGCAACCTTAAAATACAACCCCAAGTATACTCAGCGCTCAGCTCAAATGGATGCCGAAAGACACCGAACTCTACACGGTACGACAAAGGATTGTAATCACGCAAAGCAGAAGTATTCATTTCCCAAAATTCTGCTCGCAAACGTCCGCTCTCTTGGGAATAAAGTTGAAGAGCTGGAAACCACCCTCAAAATGACTTCGAAGTAGTTTGCTCGTGCGAAACCTGCTCCGCATCTAACACAAGCACTGTTATTTCCAGGTACGATGTGTATATACTCCCAACATTAAATAAGGACGGGGCCATTGTGAGTCATGGTGGCGGAGTTGGTTTTCTTTGCAAGTCTGCAATTCCGAATCGAGCCCTAGATATACCTATCCCTAGGAAACCTGAGCACGAACTTCTGTGGCTTTGGACAAGGCCCAGATACTTACCAAAAGAAGTATCGTCAATCATTTTTGGTGTAGTCTACTACCCGCCAAGAGCATCGTTCCGAAAGGAACTCGTACTCTACCTACAGCATTCGGTTGACTACATAAGATCCCAATACCCATACGCTATCATTCAGATCCTGGGCGACTTTAATGATTTAAAGGCTAGCTGGCTCTCACTTACGCAAGTTGTTGAAGTCCCAACACGCGAGGAAAAAGTACTAGACCTTATCTTTACCAATATTGAGGAGTTCTATAATCCCCCCTACACTCTCCTCGCTATTGGTATGAGTTACCACCTTACTGTAATATGGAAGCCTAGCAGAAAACCCCCTGACAGATCCCAGTCAGTGGTGAAGTACCGCCCACAAGCTCAAGAACAACTCCAGATTTACCGAGAGTAGTTAGCTAGGAAAAACTTGTCGAAAGTCCTTACTATGAAGAACGGTAACAATATGTTGCAAGAGGTCACTGCTCAGCTTTTCCATGAATATAAAGTAATAATTCCCGAAAAGTCAATCCTGGCCAAGTCACAAAATAAGCCGTGGGTGACTAAAGAGATTAAGGATCTAATCAAATTTAGAAATGAGCTCTATAAGTTGGGATATAAAGACGAGGCTAAAAAAATGCGCAATGTCATATCTCTCAAAATAAAGAAATATAAAAAGGAATTTGGTGGTCAAGCAGTTACCAAGCTATTGAAGTTTAACCCCTCGAGATTCCACCAGAAGGTCCAAGAGATTATGGGACGGACTCAAAAGCAGCTGACAATCTACGGCTCTGATGGTGAACCTCTGAGGGCTGATATGATCAACGCACATTTTTCAAAGATTTGTCGCACACACCCACCTCTTGACGAGCTACCTGAAAATGGACCCATTGAACAAATTTCGATCATTCGCCCCCATGAAGTATGCGAGAAGCTCAAACGCCTGGACCTCAGGAAGAGTAATTACCCTCTAGAAATTCCTATTGAGTTGATAGCTCATTGCTCTGAGGAGCTTAGTCCTATTTTGGCTGCCTGTTTCAATCAATGTCTAATAGATGGTACATTCCCGGATTGCTTCAAGACAGCCTGTATAACTCCCATTCCTAAAATAAAAAACCCCTCTCTCCTAACGATTTGCGCCCGATTTCAAAAACCCCGTGCCTTTCTAGAGTGTTTGAAGGCTTTATCTGTGAATATTTATATGGAGATATTGAAGCTAATTTAGACCCTCGACAATTGGGTTTCAGGCCTGGACATAATACTACCCACTATCTTGTATGTCTTCTTGACGATCTGATGCAACATCTCGAGAAGGAAGAGACATACGCAGAAATGCTTCTCAGCGATATATTAAAGGCGTTTGACAGCATCCAACACCTGATAGCTATTAACCGAGCTAAAGAAATGGGTGCTCGACAGTTTCTTGTGAGAATGGTTACAAGCTTCCTGCACAATCAAAACCAATGTGTTTCACTCACGCAGGATGAAGCATCCGAATTCCAAGAAATTTGGTGCGGAGCACCCCAAGGGACAAAATTAGGACTTTTTGATTGTTTTTAACCCTGTCCTAACACATATACAAAGTCGCTACAAGTTTGTTGACGACCTGTCAAGCATATCATTCCGCACATTAGCGAGCCTAGCAGAGAAAATCACCACCTCATCAATATTTTTCCAGCTAAAGCATAATCTTGAAGATGTAATGCTTACAGTTAGTGAAACCAAGAGTCATATTCTACGTGTTAGCTTTTTAAAATCTGCAATTCCGTCCCAAGAAGACACTGGACTTATAACTAAAGATGAAATAAAAATCCTAGGAGTAATTTTCAAAAGCAACCTGAAATGGGATCCACATATACAGTCTATCCTCCAAAAGGCTTCCCTATACCTAAAATTCTTTGCTTGCCTAACACGGTTCAATATCCAAATTTCCATTATGCTCAGTCTATACTGTATGTATGTCCGATCGCAAACCGAGTATGCTTGTCCCGTTTGGCACCCTGGTCTAACGGCTATCCAAACCGAAAATCTTGAAAATACTCAGAAGCGGGCGTGCCAAATAATGCTTGGGGCAAATTATACATCCTATGAGGACAGCCTGCAGAAACTGAGACTTCAGAAACTCTCTGAAAGGTGCCACGATCTCACGATGCGTTTCGGAAAAAAATACCTAAGCTCTGATGTCCATCGCAAAATATTACCGGATTTTCAGGCATCACAGATCAGTCAGCCAAAAACACGTAGAGGAGCCCCCATTTCGTCGTGCCAACTCTTTTGTCCCCCACCCCGAAAGACATCATAAAGGTACCTATCATCGTTTGTTCCATACTTCGTGAACAACTATAATGAGGAACTAGTTCAAAAGGAAATCTATAAAAAGTTATGAAAAAGTTCATTTATTTTTATATTTATTTATCTGATCTCATGTCTTATATTTTCTTGTTGCTTGACGTCCGGTGCTAGCTATAAGCTATTATGGAAATAAAGAGTTATTATTATTATTATTATATTTGAAAAATATCAGGAACAGCTGAGGGCATCAAGTTGAAACTTCCAGGTAATGTTGAGGGGAATGGCGAACTTAAGCCAAAAGAAACTGTGCACCCGAACTGAATGACAAAGCTTAATAAATTTAAACTTTTAAGGAATGTTAGTGGATGTTGAAGTCAATCCTAAGACACTATTTAAATCCGGTTTGGATGCACGGGTGGTCAAAAAGACGTATCTATAATATCTCAGAATAATCACAGGGTATTAATTTGGAACTATCAATAAATTTTCAGCTGAGTAAACAATACTATATATGAGGAATATTGAGGAGAGTGCTGAACTAAATCATAAGACACAATGTGTCAAAAGACACTCAAGTGAATATCTCTTGGACATCAAGTATGCCCTTCACAGCGTTGCTGTAAATAGTCATCCTCATAGGCACAGAATGAGGATGGGAAACGAGTTTAGGTAGAGAACTAATGACCTCCCAAGTAATGTTAAGATCATTGCTGCCTGCAGAGAATTAGTTTTGGTAATAGAGGGACTTTGCCTTCCTGCACAAATAACCACAAATGTTCCTGTCAATTTTGAATCGAGTTAGTAAAACAGAATTGACTGAAAGCTTATTGGACTATGATCTTTCCAGAGATTATTTGTCCTTCTCCCACTTTTACAAGATGATATGTCAGCTATGGGCTCAAAGGAACAATTTTTTTAACCTATGATCATAAGATGGCATCTTATCACCCAATCTTTTGTGGGACCAATTGTGGTCTCACAGAAGAACTCAAATAAATAATTCAAATTAAATTCATCATCGAACCTCTGTCAATTTTGATCCAACAACAGATAACTCCACGAAGTTTGAGGTTCATAAAGTATTCTTTGATCTTATTTGACGACATATTAAAGGCAAACAATGCTTCTTTGAAAACAGAACATGAAAAATCTTGCCCTGAGATTAGAAATGGAATTGAGCGAAATGACCCAAAAAAAATTTTTGAGCAAAAGAAATAGTATTTCATTATTTGCATTTTATCATGTGTTTATTAGATTAATCGTCAAACTTCTATTCCCGAAGCTGAATGTTTGTTGATACCGACTTTAAGCAGACGAATATTTTCAGTTAAGTTGACTTAGAGCACCCATATTATTTCTCATAATGTTTATGTCTTTAGTTTCTTCTTTTTTTAGAAATGGATACATGCAGTGAAGAAACTTATGAAGTGACGTCCTCTGACGAATCTGACCCCGGAAAAATGCCCCCAGAGAGCTGCATTGAAAATGTAAAGGCGAAAAATCACGCCAGTGGTAAAGAACCATCACAGCCTGAGGAAGTTGTTTTGGAATCCTTTGGTTCACGGTGGAAAGAAATGTCACTTAGGCGTAGAAAAACGCTGAGAATCGGGTCTTCAGAAAACACCCACATTTGCAAAATTTGTAGTGAATCCTTTTCCCTTTACATTTTACTTTCAAATCATATGAAAGGTCATGATGAAATAGAAATTCAGCAATGTCAGTTTTACCGTTCAGAATTCAAGAAAAAGCCTAATCTCGATTGTCGTTTCGAAACTCAAAATGGGACAAGAGATAGATCTTATGAGTGCACTATCTGCGAAAGGACATACACCATTCGTAAATCATTTTTAAATCATATACGACAGCACAGTCAGGTTTTGCGTGCGACGGCACTCAATGGTAAATCTTCAAGTGATTCTACAAATCATAGAGGTTTGACCTACGATAATTTAAATAAATGTGCTACATGTGAGAAAACTTACAAATACTGCACAGGTCTTTCATGGCACTTGAAATTAAACCCAGAACATAAAGATACTGAACCTACAAGTAATTCAGAACCAGTAACTAATAACATCGTTAGAGAAAGTAATTTTAATGAGTGTGGTATTTGCAAAAAGACATACGTCAACCGTAGATCACTCTTACGTCACCTGCGAAAGCAAGGTCGGAGTAGACAATACTTGTGTCATATATGTGGTTTAGGTTTTCTTAGAGACATTGACCTTAAAATGCATATACAAAGACATACTGGTGATAAGAATTTCACGTGCGACAACTGCGGAAAGAATTTCTATAGCATTTCTCTTTTGAATCAGCATTTGAAAAAGCATGCGACAGAAGAGATTGGACAAACACCAGAAAAATTGTTTAAGTGTGACATCTGCCACTCAAAATTTGGAACAAAGCAGGTTTACTCAAGACATATGAAAAAGCACACTGAGGGAAAAACACACGAGTGTGGTATTTGTCAAAGAAAGTTTTACACAAAGCCCAGGTTAACTGATCATATGAGGACTCATACAGGAGAAAAACCATATGAATGCAAGATATGCAACAATACCTTTGCACAAAGGCCGGGTTTAACATCCCATATGAAATGTCACAGTGACAAAAGACCCTATAGCTGTGAACTTTGCACCAAAACATTTAAGTATAAATATTCGATTAATGATCATATAAATACTCATACTGGTAATAGACCTCATGAATGCAAGCAGTGTGACATGCGTTTTTTTCGAAGAAGAGGTCTCGGAAAACATGTCGAACAAGTCCATACGAGGAATCGAGAAGAAAAGAAATTCCGAGAGAAGAAGTACAGCTGTAACATATGCAACGAAAGTTTCGCTGTTTCTGCATATCGTGATAAGCATGTGGCTTTACATGCTAATCCTAACCCTTTCAGCTGCGAGTTCTGCAGCAAGAGTTTCAACTATAAGAAAAACATGGTAGCCCATGTACAGCGAATGCATCCCAGTTGCAATCCATTTAGATGTAAGCTGTGTAGTAAGACTTATGATACCATTAGAAAAATTGATGTACATATAAACTCTCGTGCTTGTGTAAAAAATGACAAATCTCATAAAAATTCGAAAAATCAAGGCAAATCCATCGAGGTAGACGGCAATACAAATGTTGAGAATCTATTTATATGTAATGTTTGCGACGAGGAGTTTGATTCAATTGAGAAAATTCATGACCATTTTAACTCTTCCCACAAGCCTTCTAAGTAGGAATTAATCATAAGTTTTCATGAAAAAAGACTTCTTTTGTTGTTTATATTTGGCCAAAAAGTGATAGCCTGTTTTCACATTAAATAAACTGAAATTGGTAAAAAGGACGAATAAATAATTACTCCTTAAGTAACAAGTTACAGAATAGGATATTGTTTGAAGATAAATATTGTACGTCTATTTTTGGTGTATTTTGGGATCTATATCCTCCTGTTGTTCTAGATCATGAAATGTAAGGAATTGGATGATTATGTCTTATGTACAAATCCTAGAATTCAGCATAGTTTGCTTAGAATTTTTAATTGGCTCATTCTTCTTGTTATACGAGAAATATGCTTTTTTTTACTTTCCATATTGATATATAATTCAAAATTAGTTAAAAAAATGTTTACTTCGGAATTTTGGTTGGAAAAATGCTCAAAAATGAGGGTAATTATTCATGTGAACAGAAATTCAGACTTTTCCATCGAAATTCCGAAAAACTGAAGGTATATTTTTCAGTTTTTGACATTCAAGAGCAATTTAACCCTTCTCATGAGCTTCTTAAGTAGAAATTGCTCATGGTAAAAAAAAGGAGAAATACAATGTGTTATACTTTTATTTCAACTAAAAATTTTGTAGCTCTTCTCCATAAAAGCGACCATGCCTTTAGACTTTTTTTCTTTTTTGCTCTCCAGCCATATCTACATATTTTTGAACGTTTCAAATGTAACATAAACTTCTTATATAACCCTAGCCCAGTGGGCGGTAAAGTGTGGCTCCAGAACCGCATGGCTCTAACTCGTTTAGAGCGTCTCTGACACAACTATCCACGGAAGGTACAATGATATTTTGATAAATTAATATTCTTCTATAAATCTAGAACATGTATGGTTTTCGGCTTAAATGAAAAGACAGATAGGTAATTATTTATCCTGTTGTAAAAATAGGTCAAGAACGTCGAGTTTAATTTTATTAGTTTTCGTAAATGTAAACACAAACCATGTTGAAGCTACCGGCTGAAATTGTTTGAATGTTTTCTGCATACTTGGATGTGATTCAAAGGTACCACAAGTATGCGTGTGCAGGATTTTTCTAAACTAGTGGGAGAACAAATTTGCATCAAAGACAAGCAGTTGTAGTATGAACAGGTATGTCCAGTGTTTCCAGATTGGCTAATTTTCCGCCAGACTTGCATCTGAATATCTACTTTCTTTGTTTACAAAAATGGAAACAGCTCTCACTGAATTTGTCTCGTGGGCTGATTCGAACAATTTAACACTGAATTACAGTAAGACAAATAATGTATTATTTTCTAGAACATCGTCAATTAAAACTGATCTAAAATTAAAAGTGGTTGTTAATATTATAAATAGAGTAAAAACCAGAAGATATCTTGGATTTGGAGTTGATGAGAATCTTTCGTGGAAAGAATATTCAAAATTAGTACGCAATAAACTTTCAAGGTCCCTTGGAGTCATCCGCCGTCTTAAATTTCGTTTTCCTAAAAAAAATCCTGAAAATGATTTATCATTCTATTTTTCATCTCCATTTCTTTTACGGGTGCTCCATATGGGCAAGTAACTTCATTTCTTCATTTCTCAAATTCTATCACTTGTTCAAGACACAGATGATATCAGTCTTCATTTGAATATACCAAGATATTTGATATATCCAAGACTCGATATTTCCAGATTGGAAATTTTTGTTTCAAGTATTTCAATAACCTCCTTCCATCTTCATTTCAAAATCTGTTTACATTAAATCAAGATTTACACACTTACTACACACGTCATTCCTGTGACATAGTCAAAGAAGCACCCTCTACGAAAAGAGCTTCTTTTTTGATTAGATTCTTTTGCACCAACTATTTGGAATTCACTCCCCTTAGACATCCGGAATTCAAACAATCTTATATCCTTCAAGCGAGCAGCGAAGATTCATTACGGAAAAAGTGTTTAGTGATGTCCTCCTCCAGGTCTGTTTTTTTCTCCCCTTTTTTATTTTCCCCTTTTTACTCGTTCCCTATTGCTTCGTCTCTCTTCTTTTTTTTTTACTTTTAAAGTTGAAGCCATAGGTTGATTTATTTACTGGTTTACTTTTTTCCCCTCTTTTTCTTCTTCTTGATACGCTCATTTAATGTGTTGTTTATGTTTGTTTTAACTAGTATTAGTTAATGTCCAGCCCTAGCCAAGCATTTTTTTATGCTTTTCTGGCAGGAATGTTATGTAAGTAATGTATTTTGTTTTTAAATAAAGATAAATGAAACTGAAACTTAATCATAAAGTACATGAGTAAGGAAACTTTATTGTTTTTATATTAGAAGAAGTGACAAGAATAGATTCGTTTTCGCTCAGGATTTTGGAGGGTAAACATTGTTTCACTTTTCGAGCCTGCTCGGAAAATAATTCTCTTATTGATAAGTACCTTTTTAAAACAATAATTTTGGATACGATGAAGCATTTCTCAGTAGGTTTCAGGAATTTAAAAACAGCTGAGCAACTTAAGCATTTGTCAAAACCCTCTTAATAATACACTGTAAAAAAAATTTAATTTTCAACAAAATGTTTTGCTCGAATTCAAAGCAGTAAAAAAAAAAATCAATTTTTCTGTTGGAATTGTGACTTGCTTATTGAATTCCAACAAACTATTGAAATTATTAAGACTTCTGTACTTTTCAGTAAAAAAAAATTTATTTTTCCATGCAAATAGGTTATATTAATTAAAATTGTTTTGAACTTCAATAGTAGATTGAAACATCTTGGATATCATATTTAATTTGACTATGGGACCTTTGAAAGTAATCTTTTCAGTATAAATTCAAATCAATTGCTGGAATATAACAAAAAGACAGATGCTAATTGTCTTCTTAAGTTTAAGAAGTTAAAAAATGGGATTTAAATAAAGGGACATTTAGCGAACAAATTTCTGTCATAAAGTACCTGATAACAAACTATAATTAAGAATTTTAGGATGAGTGCTCTCGGAGGGGAGGGGGAGTCTACAGGGAAAATTTTCTAGGAGGGGGGATTTGCTGACATGATTTAAAAAACGGTCAGAAATTAAATATTGATAGCTAGTTTTTCCTATTGAAATTAATGGGTAGTGTCATGACACTCATGATATGACACGTTATTCAGACTCCAAATATATAAATTTCATTACGTTTAATATTACCCACCAAAGGCTACAAGCTTCAGAAGAAAAGGGGATTTTGATGGATTAAGGGATTTGAAAACAGGGAGCCTGATTTCCAAAAAGGGAGAAAAAACCCCAAAAAGTTAATGAATCTTAGTTTAAATCAGACTTTCAGATTCAGCCTATCAGTGTATCACTGTGGAGGTTTCGACCTCCTATCTGCAAAAATGTGGAATTGTGCGTTTTTGCCAGAAGACAGCACGGATGCTTTTTTATTCGTTTTTTGTTCTAGTGTCCTTTTTAAGTGGCCGTAAAGGTTGGAGGGTAACTAAACTGTCTTCCATGACACAATTTGTCTCTTATTTTGTTTTCGAATGTTGTGATTTGAGATAAATTTGACAAAAAAAACTCCATCAATTTCAAGCGAGTAATATTCTACCTAGACGGACGAAGTAGATTTAATGAGGAGACGTTGAAACGACGAAGTGAGGATTTTGGCTAGGAGACATGCAGTTCCAAGAGAGAAGGCAGTGTAACAGTCAGTGCTTTTGGGAAAGTCTGATAGTAAGTATTCATTTTAGTTTATTAATATTGATAACTCGTGTCTTACGTTTCCCAAAATGTTTAATAGAACGTATTTTTGTAAAATGAAAAGAAGTTTTCTTGGTTCCAATGTAGTGGCTCGCCCCTCCTGGAGGAAACTACTACTACTACTAACAACTCATCGCAGCAACAAGCCGCCTGAGGCTAACACAGCTACGCACGCTCCTCCTCCACCCCAATCTATTCAAAGCCTCCCTTTTTACACCCGCCCACGAAGTTCCCATTTCCTTTAAATCTTTCTTTATGATGTCCTCCCACCCCAGACGGTGACGACCTGCTTTCCGTTTAGCCCTAGATGGTTGGCCGAAAAGAACAATCTTCGGCAATCTGTCATCCTTCATCCGCACAACATGCCCTAACCACCTCAACCTTTCTTTCATTATAGACCTAGAAAGCGGTATTGAACCACATTTTTCGTATAGCCTATTGTTTGAAATACGGTCAGTCAGCCGGGTACCCAGAACAATCCTTAAGCAATTTCTCTGGAAAACATCTAGCAAATCTTCATCCGCTTTTCGGAGCGTCCATGCTTCAGAGCCATATTTGAGCACTGTCATCAATGTAGCTTCTAATATTCTAATCTGGGTTTGCAGACTTATCTTCCTATTCTTCCAGACTTTTTTTAACTGTGAAAAAACACCCTGAGCCTTGGCTATTCTATTTTTAACATCTTCACTGATCCCACCATCATTACTAATAATACTACCAAGGTAAGTGAAGCTTCCCACCTGATCAATCTTTTCATTACCCAACGTCACCTGTTCATCTTCACTTATTCCTAGCCTTAGTGACTTAGTCTTCCTAACATTAATTTTCAAACCAATACTAGCACCCTGAACTCGCAAAACCTCTAAAACTTCATTCATTTTGCTCACACTTTCATCTAGGATGCTTAAATCATCAGCATAATCCAAGTCCCGAAGACTTTTTCCTTCCAATTTGATTCAGTGGTCTCCCATTGCCTTTCCTGTTCTTCTTAAAACAAAGTCCATCAAATAATCCATACAAAGGTGAATAGAACATAACCCGGCTCAACTCCTGATTTAATGCAACACGAGCTACTAACTTCATGTCCTACTTTAACCGCAGCAGTGTTATTCTGGTTCATAGCACTCATCACTTTAACGTTTTTGTCTGATGTATCATACAAGGATAAAACCTTTACTAAAGCTCTTCTATCAACAGAATCGAACGCTTGCTCATAATCTATAAAACTGAGGACCAAAGGTGTTTGAAAACTTAGGCACTTCTCAATTATTAGCCTAAGAGTGAAAATTTGGTCAACACATCCTCTACCTTTTCAAAAACCGCACTGCTCTTCTCTTAAAACTTTGTCTACGGCATCTCTCAGTCTAAAAAGTATCATATTACTAAGTAATTTACCACCTACAGAGACCAGACTAAAGACTCGATAATTACCACACTCACTTTTATCACCTTTGTTATTAAGCGGCATAATTTTAATTTTCCTAAAATCGTTAGGTACTTCCCCCTTTTTCCAAAAATCATACTCATAATCTTCAGTAACTTATTTCTAACCTCCGAGCCACCATATTTAAGAAACTCATTTATCACCCTATTAGCACCTGGAGCCTTACTATTCTTTAATCCTTTAGTACTGTTGCTAATTCCTCCTCACAAAACAAATCTTCCTTCACATCCAAGGTATCATAAACTTTTTCATTTTCCTCTATATTTTTTCCTGCAACTCTATCTCGGTTAAGCAAGTTCTCAAAATGTTCGGCCCATCTCGCTTCAGCTTTTTCCTTATCGCTAATTGCCACCCCATTGCTATCTTTAACTGGGACAAGTCCGGATTAACTACTACCTCTCAATTTGTTAACGTGCCAGTACAATATTTTACTATTATGCCGTCTAGCTGCATCTTCTAAATCCTTGGCAATTTTATCCATGGCCTCCACTTCACACCTCCTTAGTTCATATTTCAATGCTTTCTCCACTTTCTTTACATTTCTTTTGATTCACGCGATCTATCACTCAGATAATTCTTGTACAAGTCCTTTCTCCTTTCTATTAAACATAAAGCTTTTTCACTAATATTCTTAGCTGCAGTTCTAGCTTTCTTCCCTAATACACCTTCAGCAACTTCACAAATTATTTTTCTAAAATTATTCCAACCATCTTCCACATTATAAAATTTTAAACTCTCAAGTTTAGTATTCAACTGTTCCTCCAAAGTTTCTCTCAAATTCTCATCCTGGAGTCTACTAACATCATAACTTCCCGGGAGGTAATTACCCTTCCGATATTTCAGCTTTAAAGTAACCATTGACACTACTAGATGGTGATCTTTACTTTTAACATCAATAACAGCACTCCTGTATACCCTAGTATCTTGTATTGATCCTGCCAGTCTTCGATGCTGATTTGTGGTAGTTTCACGCTTGGTAGATTATATGATTTTATTTTTTGCTCATTTTTGGTTTAATGAAGTTCTTTACTTTTCTTTGAAAAACTTATTTTGTGGAAAAACAAATTAATTAATTTCTGTTCGTTTTATGTTGACATAGTCTTTTCAGGGAAAAAGAAAATAACACTTTAAATCTTTTTTTAAAGACTTTATAGTTTGGCCTGCTATTTGTATGCTGGAGAAAAATGCTATTTATATGCAAGCACCATAGAAACAAATCAGTTTTCTTTAGTATGCATTTGCTTTTATGCTACTATATGGCTCATTTTTCACTGTCATTTTCACTTTACTTGAGAAAATTGGCTCCAATTCCCCCCTCCAGGATTTTGATGAAATTACGCCACTGCATGCTATGCTCGCGTCAGAGTCAAACAGTTCGTGGTAACAAACTGAAAGCAAGGAGTGACCCGGCTCAATTGTAACCGAAATTCTAAAATACGGAATTTTGATACCAATTTATACATCAAAAGAATGAGATTTTTATGCTGATTTCACATATATAAGTTTCATCGAGTGTAGCTTTGAGGATGACTTAATCCCCCACAGTTCCCGAAGAAGCAGTAGTAATGCCATAATACATTCAAAGTCGTGCCCTTTCACCTAGGATTTTAAGGTCATCCCTAGGAAATGAACATGGGCTTTTAAAGTCATCCCTAGGGAAATTAACATTGGTTATGTTTGATGTTTTTTATGTTTGATGGTTATGTAGTTTGATGGTTGTTTGTGTTGTTTGTTGGTTATGTTTGTTGGATGGTTTTTTGTTGTTTATGATGGTTATGCTGTTTCATGTTTGTTGGTTATGTTGTTTGATGATTGTTGGTTATGTTATGTTGATGTTTGTTGATTGTTGGTTATGTTTGATGTTTATGTTGTTTCTTGGTTATGTTATGCTGGTTGTTGTTTGATGGTTATGTGGGTTATGTTGTTTAGTTATGTTATGTTGATGTTTGTTGGTTGTTGTTTGTTGGTTTTGTGATTTGATGGTTATGTTGGTTATGTTGATGGTTATGCTATGTTGATGTTTGTTGGTTATGGTATTTGCTGGTTGTGTTGTTTGCTGGTTATGTTTGTTGGTTGTTGTTTGTTGGTTATGTTTGTTGGTTATGTGATTTGATGTTTATGTTGTTTGTTGGTTATGTTGTTTGATGTTTGTTGGTTATTTTTGATGAGTTATGGTTATGGATATGTTTATGTTTGTTGATATTTCTTGGTAATGTGGTTTGATGGTTATGTTGTTGGATGTTTGTTGGATGTTGGTTGATTTTTGTTTCCTTTGATATATTTGAAAATAAATGCTGTTACTAGGCAAAATTCCGCGTTGCTTCTGGACAAATCATGTCCAAAAATACCTCCCCAGGTGCTAGAAACCATTTTTATGGATCGAGAATCATTTTCTTTGTGGAAGTGGGAAAGTCAACATGAAAATGGATGCTTATACATTATTGAATATTGAAAGTGTTGATGAAACAGGACCCAAGGCGCCTAAGGTGGCAGTGGAAATTACAAGGGGTTCCCGAATAACCCTAGAATGGGACAAGATGTATAATGGATATGTTATATCATTAAGCAAATTCAAGTCTGAAGAACAAACGTGCTTTGCGGCTAAGGTGAATATAGCGCATATACAGAAACTACAAGATGGATTAAATGCGCTGGTGAAATATATTGAAGAGAATAGCTTATAGAAAACGGTTATTCTGTATTTGGTAGTGAGAGTGTTAAAATTGATAGATTTGAGAATCAGAAAATCTTACGTAATCAAGTAAGATCAGGCCAATGGTTAGTTGTAGATGATGACTTTCTGGAATTATCTCTTGAAAGAAAAATATTATCTCGAGAAATGCTTAACGATATATTGGGAACTGTAATGGGAACTGATTTGCCATCGTTGGACCACTGTATGAAACTTTGTCGTCGTGATCCCCAAGCCTTAACTCAATTTATAGATATATTAATTGAGACAAAACGAATATTGTGGTTTTGCTCTTAACCACTACTTGGACGGCCATTTGTAACGCTCCTAGGAGACGTTTTTCTTGTTTGAGAGTCACTTTGTTTCCGGAAGTGGAGCAGTCAACATCGAAAAATGTTCTACACATGTCCATTATGCTTGTATACTTTGGGCAGCCGATCGTCATGTGAGAATTGTAATACTACCCAGGAGTGTAATGAAATGTGTAAATCATAAAATCCGTACAAATTGCATAGAGGAAATACAGTAAAAATTAAAGAATGTAATTAGTTTCTAGAAGAAATTTTTTACTTTCATAATAGAGGATTCTTGTGCTCCAATTGCCACTATGATAAATGCGATAAATGGGAAAATACTTACCCTGGCATCATCCCGAAAAACCCTGAGCGTGAGTTCAGTTTATTTTTAAGAGACTGGTATCGTCGCGGCTTTAAACTGTTTTGGGAAGAAGAACCTGGTCTACGCTTCAATTGCTGGAATTATAAAATAATCTGATTTCTACGATATCGCTGTGAAGATACTGGTTACTGCTGCTACCAACAACTCATCGCAGCACCAAGCCACCTAAGGCCAACCAGCTACGCTTGCTCCCCCTCCATCCCAATCTATTCAAAGCCTTTTTACACCCGTCCACGAAGTTCTCATTTCCTTTAAATCTTTCTTTATGATATCCTTCCACCTTAGATGAGGACGACCTGCTTTCCGTTTAGCTCCAGACGGTTGGCCGAAAAGAATCTTCAGCAATCTGTCATCCTTCATCCGCACAACGTGCCCTAGCCACCTTAACCTTTCTTTCATTATAGCCCTAGAGAGTGATATTGAACACATTTTTCGTATAGCCTGCTGTTTGAAATACGGCCAGTCAGCCCGGTACCAAGAACAATCCTTAAGCAATATCTCTGGAAAACGTCTAGCAAATCTTCATAATCTGATTTCTACGACATCGCTGTGAAGATACTGGTTACTGCTGCTACTACCAATAACTCACCGCAGCACCAAGCCACCTAAGGCCAACACAGCTACGCATGCTCCCCCTCCATCCCAATCTATTCAAAGCCTTTTTACACCCGTCCACGAAGTTCTCATTTCCTTTAAATCTTTCTTTATGATATCCTTCCACCTTAGATGAGGACGACCTGCTTTCCGTTTAGCTCCAGACGGTTGACCGAAAAGAATAATCTTCAGCAATCTGTCATCCTTCATCCGCACAACGTGCCCTAGCCACCTTAACCTTTCTTTCATTATAGCCCTAGAGAGTGATATTGAACACATTTTTCGTATAGCCTGCTGTTTGAAATACGGCCAGTCAGCCCGGTACCAAGAACAATCCTTAAGCATTATCTCTGGAAAACGTCTAGCAAATCTTCATCCGATTTTCTGAGCGCCCATGCTTCAGAGCCATATTTGACCGCTGTCATCACTGTAGCTTCTAATATTCTAATCTTGGTTTGCAGGCTAATCCTCCTGTTCTTCCAAACATTTTTTAAGTGTGAAAAAAACACCCTGAGCCTTGGCTATTCTACTTTTAACATCTTCGCTCCCACCATCTTTACTAATAATACTACCAAGGTAAGTGAAGCTGCCAACCTGATCAATCTTTTCATTACCCAATGTCACGTTCTCATCTTCCCTTATTCCTAGCCTTAGTGACTTAGTCTTCTTAACATTAATTTTCAAACCTATTCTAGCACCCTGAACTCGCAAAACCTCTAAAACTTCATTCATTTTGCTCACACTTTCATCTAGGATGCTTAAGTCATCAGAATAATCTAAGTCCAGGGGACTTTTTCCTCCCCATGTGATTCCGTGGTCTCTCATTGTCTTTCCTGTGCTCCTTAAGACAAAGTCAATCAAAATAATCTATATAAAGGAGGATAGAATACAACCCTGCTTAACTCCTGACAACACAAAACCAGCTCCTAACCTCTTTTCCTACCTTAACCGCAGCATTGTTATTCTCGTACATAGCACTAATCACTTTAATGTATCTGTCTGGTATACCATACAAAGATAAAACCTTTACTAAAACTCTTCTATCAACACAATTGAATGCTTGCTCATAATCTATAAAATTGAGGACCAAAGATATTTGACAACTCAGGCACATCTCAATTTTTACCCTAAGAGTGAAAATTTGGTCGACACATCCTCTAACTTTGTAAAACTACACTGTTTTTCTCTTAAAACTTTGTCTACAGCATCTCTCAGTCTAAAAAGTATCATATTACTAAGTAATTTACTACCTACAGAGACCAGACTAATGCCTCGATAATAACCACACTCACTTTTATCACCTTTCTTATAAAGTGGCTTAATTAAGGTTTTCCTAAAATTGTTAGGTACTTCCCCTTTTTAAAAAATCATATTCATAATCTTCAGTAACTTATTTTTAACCTCAGAGCCACCATATTTAAGATACTTATTTACCACCCTATCAGCACCTGGAGCCTTCTTATTTTTTAATCCGTTTAGTACTCTCACTAATTCTTCCTCCCAAAACAAATGTTCCTTCACATCCAAGATATCACAAACTTTTTCATTTTCCTCTATATCTTTTCCTGCAACTCTATCTCGGTTAAGCAAATACTCAAAATGTTCAGCTCATCTCTCTCTAGTTCTTTCCTTATCGCTAATTGTGGCCCAATTCCTATCTTTAACTGGGCCAAGTCCGGATTGACTACTCCCTCTCAATTTGTTAACATGCCAGTACAATATTTTACTATGTGACCGTCTAGCTGCATCTTGCAGATCCTCGGCAATTTTATCCATAGCCTCCACTTCAAACCTCCTTAGTTCATATTCAAATGCTTTCTCCACTTTTTTTACATTCCTTTTTTTTCATATGACCTATCACTCAGATAATGTTTGTACATTTTTTTTTCTCCTTTCTATGAAACATAAAGCTTTTTCACTAGTATTCTTAGCTGCAGTTCTAGCTCTCTTCCCTAAGACACCTTCAGCAACCTCAAACATTATTTTTCTAAAATTATTCCAACCATCTTCCACATTATCAACTTTTAAACTCTTAAGTTTAGTATTCAACTGTTCCTGGAAAGTTTCTCTCAAATTCTCATCCTGGAGTCTACCAACATGATAACTTCCCGGGAGGTAGTTACCCTTACGATATTTCAGTTTTAAATTAACCCTTGACACTACTAGATGGTGATCTTTACTTTTAACATCAATAACAGCACTCCTATGTATCCTAATATCTTGTATTGGTTTACTATAACTTCGGTTTACTATAACATAATCAATAGGGTTTTGCTGTCTTACCATCACGTCAATACCATGTTAACTTATGTGTCATTTTATGACCAAACACCGTATTGGTGATAACTAGATTGTTATACCTAAGAATTGTATAAGTCTGTATCGATTACTGTTTTGTTTTCCTACACCAAGTTTACTTAGGCTAGGATACCATCTATCCCTATTTCTACCGACCTGGGCGTTAAAATCTCGTAGTAAAAAACGTATTATTTCTACCTGGGACCCTGTCTTTTTGCTCCTTTAACTGTAAGTAAAATTCATCTGAGTCCCTACTATCTCCGTCAGTCGGTTCTATAGGGTTATATACTAATATAACTCATACCCTGAACCTTTTAGTCCTAAAATGAGCAATTAGTATTCTACTATTAATACCTTCCCAGCTTAAACAAGACTTAGCAGCTTCCTTATTCATCATGAGCCCTACTCCCTATCTATGCACCCAATTCCTCTCGCCTATTCTATATCACCTAATTTCTTGCTTCCTACTCCTGGGATATGAGTTTCTGAAACTCCTAGTAAGTCCAATTTGAATTATCTAAATTTGTCAGTCATAATGTCGATACGATGGTCAATTTCTTAACGTCGTAACATTCCAAGTTCCATTTTTTATGTTCTTTAAATCATTGAAATTATTTTGGCCTCAGGAAAAGCAATGATCCCGGATACCAGTGCAGGCCGGGGATCACATACCTTCTCAAGTCTACACCGAAGTGCTTAAGTCGGCTTAGAACCAGACCGCAACAAGTCCCTGGGACCTCCATGAATGGAGGCTTTGTGCAATCCTGGGTCCATTTTGATCATAACATGGTTTTCAGCACTTGGCGATGCTCTTCCATCAACAACAGTCGAAATCCTGCACAGACAATCTCAAGCCTATTACCTCCGACTCATTATATATTCATGCCTACAAACATTATGCTACTACGGGGAGGCAGCCCATAATAGATAAATTAGCTAGGAAGAGATTTTTCAGCCTGATGACACCCGTCTAAACATGCCAAGCCCAGAAGAATTGTCCTTTAGTCAGAATCCTGGGTGAGTGCTGTTTCGTTTACTAGGCTATAGTTTCCTCGAGGGGTGCCACTCCTCAAGTGGGAATAGAGTTGACTGCAAGGTCCCCAGTCTTGCAGGTACAACGAAAGGGTTGAAGCAGTCCTTTGCAGAGGCCTTTGTCCATAGATCTGGATCTTACGCCCTACTGCAGTTGTCCTCCTCTAGGGGATCCTCCTGCGATGGTGTTCTGCATCACCATACAATTTAACCCACTACTGGGAGAAGGTTTTTAACTCATGGAACTTTTGGACAAACCAGTGGGCCCTTTTGAGTGTACATTTGAGGGGCCTTCTTCCTCCTCCGCCTATATTTATGACCTCGGGTGAAATAATTCATCTCAATGATAATCTGAGAGACTTTCTTGGCTTTAAAAAGAATATGATCAATGGGAAAAACGCTGGCACTGTTACCGGGATGGATCAAGTTATTTTTGCTGATTATCCACCTGGTTTTGCCTCGGACTCTTGCATATTTCTCTATGCATCCTTTGTGGAATTAAATAAAAAAAACAAGTTTTTTTTTAACTGAAAGTAAGGAGCGACATTAAAGCTTAAAACGAACAGAAATTATACCGTCTATGGAAGAGGTTGTCCCCTCCTCAACACCTCGCTCTTTACGCTAAAATTTTTTATTGTTTTAAAAAATAAAGTATTTGAGACAGAGTCAAACATTAGCGCAAAGAGCGAGGCACTTAGGAGGGGCAGCCCTTATCATATACGGAATAGTTTCTGTTCGTTTCAAGTTTTAATGTCTCTCCTTACTTTCAGTTTGAAAAACTTGTTTTTTTTTATTTAATTTCTGATCGTTTTTTATTTAATGTAGCTTTTATTTGTATAAATATTTTACTTTTCTTTTGCTAAATGGATGTCTTTACAAATTAACTTACGTAACTAACTTCTATATTCGTATATTTTTCTTCTGGCAAAAAATACAAAGTTGCAGATTTTTGCAGATATGAGCTTGAAACCTATGTAATAGGGTTTTCTGATACGCTGAATCTGACGGTGTGATTTTCATTAAAATTCTTTCACTTGTAGGGGATGTTTCCCCCTCTTTAAAAAATCGAGTAAATTTTCTCAGGCTCGTAGCCTTTGATGAGTAATACTAAACTTAATAAAATTTATATATTTAGGATCAGCATTATAAACACATTCTTTTGATACATTTATTGACATCAAAATTTCGTTTTTAAAAGTTTCGATTACTATTGAGCCGTATCGCTTGTTTTTTTATTGTTTTTTTTATTACGTATATGTTATTACTTATATGAAGGGGTTCTCCCCTTAGTCAATACCACGCTCTTTACGTTAAAAGTTAAAAAAAAATTTGATTCAGAAACCCCTGAATCACAAAGGCCGTTTAATTAGAATAGATAGCTCTTTTTAAAGCACTAAAAAAAACTGTAGCGTAAAGAGCAAGGTACTGACTTGGGGGAGAACCCCCTCACATACGTTATAATTTCTGTTCGTTTTAAGTTCTAATATTCCTTCTTACATTTCAGTTGAAAAAACTTGTTTTTTTTTATTTAATTTCTGATCGTTTCTTAAATAATGCTTGGAAATCCGGCGCCCCCTTCATAGAAATGTCCCTTACCCCAAAGAAACATCCTCCACGGAAATATTCTCCAGAGTAACCCCCTCCTCTAGCCCCCCCCCTCCAGAAAAAATCCTTCCTGAAAATGGTTGTATACTTCCCAATAACCAATAAATAATGCTGGCAAGTCCGGCGCCCCCTTCATGGCAATTTCCCTTCCCCCATGAAAACTTCCTTCATGAACAGATCCTCCAACATAACCACCGACCCACCCTTCCCTCCCACTACCAGAAAAAAAACCTCTTGAAAACTTCTGTATACTTCCCAATAACCAATACTATATGTTAACATTGGGTAAAGTTCATAACTTTAAGCCCTCCCTCTGGGAACTTCAGGGGATTAAGTCATCCTAAAAGACATATTTATCATATTTTCGACCATGCTGAACAAAATGGCTATCTCAAAATTTTGATCTGGTGATTTTGGGAAAAAAATGAGCGTGGGAGGGGGCCTTGTTGCCCTCCATTTTTTTTGGTTACTTAAAAAGGGCAATAGAACATTTAATTTCCGTTTCAATGATTCCTCCCACGATATTCTAGGACCACTGGGTCGATACGATCACCCCTGGGGAAAAAAAACAAACAAACAAACAAACAAACAAACAAATAAACACGCATCCGTGATCTTTCTTCTGGCAAAAAATGTAAAATTCCACATTTTTGTAGATAGGAGCTAGGCAATGGATTGGACTATTACAAGGGGCGTACTACAATGTCTCGCTATGGTCTTGGTAGCTGGTTTGCTAGGTTATTTCGTTCTGTACTACCCCTTGCAAAAAAATATCTTGTACTTGCTGCATCGAATTTTGCTATCTCCACACTACAGGACTGGGGATCGGGTAAAAATTTCAAGGAGAGTCTTAAGGAAAATATTAGATCTTCAGCAAGAATCGTTGGTAAGGAATTAAAATCTCAGCAAAATGGGAAGGGATTGAAAAGGATGCTTGCGCGTCATTCACTCATCAGTCTCTACCCAGGCGGGAAGCGAAGGACATCAACAAGGAATTTGAGGAATAAAACGAGGAAGACCAATGAGAAGAAAAAGATTGTTAGATCAAAGAAGGATTTCTTCTCTTAAGATGACTTATCTCCCCCACATAGAATCACATCCATCAATCAGTTCCTCATTGAATCTGTTCAATGCTGAAAATGTTGATGTCAGTGTCAAGTATGGCTACTATGAACAATTTCATCCCCAGAAACCCCTCTCGGAAAATATACACTTTCAAATATTTTCCAATGAAGACTATTTCACTGATTTGTAATCAACATTTATTGATTTAAATGTTGCGGTGAAAAAAAAGTCAGGTAATACAACTCCAACTGCTGCCAATGGTCTCTCCTACGCAAAACTGTATTCTACAGAATATATTCAAAAAAATTACTAAATCTATGAATGGAACATTGGCGAGTAATGGCAATAACTTATACAACCCTGCAAGCTATATACAACTTCTGTTGATGATACTAAAGGCTTACAAGGCATTGAGAGGACAATCATTGGGCAATGAATATCAATCAAGTATTAATACTGAAGGTGAGTTGACTACTGCACTGACCAAGGAGTATCATCTAGTTGGAAAATTAAATCATGAGATATTCAATATATCCCAATGGTTACCCCCCAATGTCAAAATTGACATAAAGTTGCAACTAGCCCCGTCGAATTTCATTTTGCGAAAAAATACTTCCCGCAGCAACCGATACAAATTTCATTATCACATAGGCAATTCTTCACGTCCGAAAACAACAGGTTATGAGCTCTGTTGTATTGGCAGTGGAAAAGCTAAGAGCCAATGGCAACAACATTAAACTTCTTGTCCCCCATACGATCACAAATCAACGTCACATTGCCACCGGGTCTCGTAGCTATACCGATTCATCATTTATTAATGGAGAAATCCCACCAAAACTCGCTTTGGCCTTTGTGAAGAGTGGCAGTGCCGTTGGATCCTGGACTGCATCCCCCATGATTTTAATATTTTTGGTCTATCTAGCCTTGTGTGTAAAGTGAATGGTATTCCACTGTACACTCTATCATTTGACAAAAAATCCAATAGAACTCTGTACGAGTTGACCACGCAATCCCTAGATCATGACTCCCAACTATTTGAAAATGGAATAACCGATTCAATGTTTTCAAAAACTCATGGCGTAATTGTTTTGACCTCCCGGGGACCCAGGATATGAGCATAGTACGAACAGGGAATGTACGTTTAGAATGCACATTTGCCGATGCTTTGAATGAGAGTATCACGCTAATATCATTGAGTCAATTTGAAACCTATTGGGAAATCACACTTGACGGTAGTGTTCTACTAGATCTAGCACCATGAACATAAACCAAATAATCAACGTATTTAGTATGGATCCATACATGTCCCAGTAGTGCGTACCATCGGACTTCATTGAAAAAATTCCAAGCGTTAACATTACCCTAATCATTGTGAATAGCAGTCCATCGACTTTGGAGACCGGTCATTGGCTATACATCTTTCAAACAGCGAAGAATATCTATTTTTTTTACTCAACTGTCTAATTTGGTTAATTCTATGCTCAGTTCATCAGTAGCTCCATTAAAAGAAAGGAAAAAACCATTATTCAACATCAAAAGAGAGTAGAGGACTGGAATAATAAGAAGCGCAGCTGCTATGCACTAGTCTGCTTCAAGTTCAGATGTCGTGGCTATACCTACAAGCAGTTTCTCAACATCTATGTTGACTTACCTCGATTGAACGACTTTCTAGTGGAAAATATACTTACAAGCATGTTTAATATTGATTTTAGTGCCCTAAGAATAAAATTTTCTAAAAATGTATTTGAAATTGTTTATTAATAAAAATATTGTATATACATGATAAAAACGACTTTTTCTACTTTTTAGATTTCATCTTCCACTAGGTATAGGCACTTGTCGAGAACAACTAACGCAGGTAGATTATCAGAATTTACAGTATACTGATCCTGATGTGCTGCAATGTCAGGGTCGCATTTTCTACAGTAAAGTGTAACTTCACTCTCGTCATATCTCTTTGTATAGTCAATGATACTATTCTCATTCATTTTATAGAATTCACATGTTTCAATTTTCTTATTTGACGCAATGTTATAAACAGTGTCCTCAAGTGGCGAATCATATTCCGTCACAGCCAAATAAAAATCAGTGGGCTTATAATCATAGTAGCCATTGTCTTCACAACGATGACGTAGAAACCAAATTCATTTGTTGTTCCAACAGTTGAATCGCTGAGCCGGTTGCTCCTCCCAGAACAATCTAAAGCCACAAGGATACCAATCTCTTAGCAATAAACTAAAATCACGATTAGGATTCTTTCCAATTATACCGGGATATTTATTCTATCACTGATTAAATTTATCATAGTTACAATAGGAGCATAGGTAGTCTCTAGGATGGGAGTAACACACTTCTTCAAGACATGAATTACAACCTTTAATTTGTACAGCATGTCCTTTATGTAACTTACACAGGTTGCATAATATGCACTTTTCTTCATACTCATCAATCATTGTGTAAGTCTCACATGATGACCAGCTGCACAGTGTGTGCATGAATAGCGGACATGTATGGAACATTTTTTCTTGTGTTGACACTCTCACTGCCACAATGAAACTGAGCTAGTATCAACAAATTGAGTGGGATAGAGAGAGAGAGAGAGGAGTAAATCATCCTTGAACCCCATCTTTCTCATGAGAAAAAAGTCCTAAATTTCTAAACTAGTGTTTAAAAGCATATCCACAATATCATTTTGCTGTGTTGTGATTAATATGTCAATAAATTGTGTAAATGCATTTGGGCCACAACGTAAAAGCTTCATGCAATAGTCTAATGACGGAGAATCAGTTTTCATTATATCGACAAGCATTCCCTGAGAAAATATCTTCCTTTGAATAGACAGCTCTTGAAAATCATCATCTAGAATTAAACGTTTTCCAAAAACACAAGATTCCCCATGATTCGCTCCTTCTCAAATCTATCCATTTTTTAGAGTCCTAACACTGTCACAATCAACTTCAGACTAACCAGAATTTTTGTTTCTACTCTAAAAAATATATGCTAGCCTACTATAGAAAGAAAAATATCTTTGATTTAGAAACAGTTTTATTGAACATAAGTACAACAATAATAATCACTGATTCAATTTGTTTTCATCGTTATATTTCACTAGTGCACCTAATGCTGCCTGAAGTCTATTTATATGCACAATATTCATTTTCGCAGCAAAACATAATTGCTCCTCCATTTTAAATTTTCTCAATGATATCACATATCTAGCATACATATCATCCCATTCAAGGCATAGTCTACAGCCTCCTGTTATTTCCACAGCCACGTTTGGTACTCGTATATCTTTGCTACCGGCTCCACCATCAAGCTCCAATAGTGTAAATGCTCCACTCATTTTCTCTACTAATATTGTCTCTAATAAACTATTCTCCCTGAATTCAATTATCTTACTAATATGAATTGTAATGAAAATTACTCCTTTCATTTGAATCCAATTACCAATCAAGATATCGTATATGGAGTAACCTCCGCTCTCCCCAGCACTAATTTAAAAACAACTTTTATTTTTTTGAAATTTGGATTTGGGTAGCCAAACATAATTGACAAAGACAAGGTATGCTACAAAAAAATTCAAAACCGCAAAAAAGTACCATTCCCGGTTTAGCAGGGTGCCCTTCTGCCATAGGGCACCCCTTTCACCGTGGAAATAAATTAATAATAGACAAATAATTTTCATAAAACCTTGTTCTTAATCAACTATGCATCATCCTCCATCCTCCCAACCTTCCCTCAACCCGAAAACAAACCTAGGAGGAGTAGAAAGCACTGTCCTCACAATATCATTAGGCACGCCATTCTAATCCATTCTAACAAACAAATAAATTACTAAAACCTTTTTAATACCCATTTGGCTACTCAATAATCAAACAAAAACCAACAAAAAAAATTAATATGATTTATCATAATACTAACATCAATTCCTCAATATTTTTTTATATTTTTTTTTTTTTTTAGTAATTTAAACCAATAAAATCAAAATTTTCAAAATTAAAACTCAACTTTACTCATCTATTCCACATCTTACTCTCTCCCTCCATACTCGACTCTGTCTCAAGTCATCCACATAACTTTCAAGCCAAACATTCGCAAAAGGAATTTTGACCTGCTTCTGACGTTTCCGCATTTTCCACACATTGCATGCTAACACATGTCACTAACAAACACAGCGCATAATTCCTTTGCTTACCTTTCACACAAGTAGGAATGGCTAAGAAGGTCGTGACAGTACATAATTTATTCAAGGATTATTGATCCACGAAGGGGGACAGATTTCTGAGAAATTGATTGCATAATAGACTAGGACTCGAGGGGAAGTGAGTTTCTGAGAAATTGATTTACATGGCTTCTCTGATATTTAGGCTTAGTGATGAGTTCGGGAATTCTATTGAAGCCATAATAGTGTAACCAAGAACACCTTAGAGATGAAGAGATTAACGGGGAAATGGTTTATTGGGAATTTCCAATGTGACAGCGCAGGGATGCCAAAACAAAGGAACACGCAGAAATTACGTTTAGGGATTATTTGGGTGAAACTGTTTGAGACATTTTAGGGGATTATTTGGGCAAAACCGTTTGAGACATTTTAGAAGATGATTTAGGCGAAACCGTTTGAGACATTTTAGAAGAGGATTTTAGAAGATGATTTGGGGTGAAACTCTGTGGTCGTTATAATACAAAAGTTTCATTTGAATAATGTTGTGAGGTCCCCCACCCCAACCCCAAAAGGCCCCCTACCCCAACCCCAAAGGCCCCCCTGTGCCCTCCAAAGGCCCCCCTGTGCCCCCAAAGGGCTCCCCGGCGCCCGCAAAGGCCCCCCAGTGCCCCCAAAGGGTCCCCCCAGTCCCCTGAAAGGTCCCCTTAGCCTCAAAGACCTCCCCGGGCCCCCAAAAGCCCCTGGGCCCCCAAAGACCCCCTGAGCCCCCTCCCTTTCTCCCTCCCTTTTTTGATTTTGTTTAAGTTTTTCGGACTGAATTTTTTAGACTTAGAAACTATCCAACATTTTCCGGTTTTTTCTTTAACCCATTGACATATTTTTAGCCTAGAGTCTTAGGTTAGGTTTATTTAGAGTTGAAGTTTAGTTTATTTATAGTTAAGAGTTTAAAGTTTTACCTTAGAGTCTTAGCTTAGAGTTTTTTTTAGAGTTCTAGTTTAGTTTTAGTTAAGAGTTTAGAGTTTTACCTTAGAGTATTAGCTTAGAGTTTAGTTAGAGTTCTAGTTTAGTTTAGTTATAGTTAAGAGTTTAGAGTTTTATCTTAGAGTCATAGCTTAGAGTTTTAGTTAGAGTTGAAGTTTACTTTAGTTTTAGTTAAGAGTTTAGAGTTTTAGCTTAGAGTCTTAGCTTAGAGTTTTTGTTGAAGTTCTATTTTAGTTTAGTTTTAGTTAAGAGTTTAGAGTTTTAGATTAGAGTCATAGCTTAGAGTTTTAGTTAGAGTTGAAGTTTACTTTAGTTTTAGTTAAGAGTTTATAGTTTTAGCTTAGAGTCTTAGCTTAGAGTTTTTGTTATAGTTCTAGTTTAATTTAGTTTCAGTTAAGAGTTTAGTTTTTAGCTTAGAGTCTTAGCTTAGAGTTTTTGTTGAAGTTCTATTTTAGTTTAGTTTTAATTAAGAGTTTAGATTTTTAGCTTAGAGTCTTAGATTAATAGTTTAATTTAGTTTCAGTTAAGAGTTTAGTTTTTAGCTTAGAGTCTTAGCTTAGAGTTTTTGTTGAAGTTCTATTTTAGTTTAGTTTTAGTTAAGAGTTTAGATTTTTAGCTTAGAGTCTTAGATTAGAGTTTTTGTTAGAGTTCCAGTTTAGTTTAGTTTTAGTTAAAAATTTAGAGTTTTACCTTAGAGTCTTAGCTTAGATTTTTAACTAGAGTTGAAGATTAGTTTAGTTTAGTTATAATTAGGAATTTTGAGTTTTAGCTTAGAGTCATAGCTTAGAGTTTTAGTTCAAGTGGTAGTTTAGTTAAGTTTTAGTTAAGAGTTTAGGGTTTTAGCCTAGAGTCTTAGCTTAGAGCTTTAGTTGGAGTTGAAGTTTAGTTATAGTTAAGAGTTTAGAATTTTTAGCTTAGAGTCTTAGCTTAGAGTTTTTGTTAGAGTTCTAGTTTAGTTTAGTTTTAGTTAAGAGTTTAGAGTTTTACCTTAGAGTTTTAGCTTAGAGTTTTAGCTTAGAGTTTTTGTTGAAGTTTTAGTATAGTTTAGTTTGTGTCAAGAGTTTAGAGTTTTAGCTTAGAGTCTTAGCTTAGAGTTTTAGTTAGAGTTGAAGTTTAGTTTAGTAATAGTTAAGAGTTTAGAGTCTTAGCTTAGAGTTTTAGTTAAAATTATAGTTTAGTTTAGTTTTAGTTAAGAGTCTAGAGTTTTAGCTTAGAGTCTTAGCTTAGAGTTTTAGTTATAGTTGAAGTTTAGTTTAGATACAGTTAAGATTTTTCAGTTTTATCCTAGAGTCTTAGCTTAGAGCTTTAGTTAAAGTTGTAGTTTAGTTAAGTTTCAGTTAATAGTTTTAGAGTTTTAGCCTAGAGTCTTAGCTTAAATCTTTAGTTAGAGTTGAAGTTTAGTTTAGTTATAGTTAAGAGTTTAGAGTTTTTAGCTTAGAGTCTTAGCTTAGAGTTTTTATTAGAGTTCTAGTTTGGTTTAGTTTTAGTTAAGAGTTTAGAATTTTAGCTTAGAGTTTTAACTTCGAGTTTTAGTTAGAGTTGAATTTTAGTTTAGTAATAGTTAAGAGTTTAGAGTTTTAACATGTTACTTTAATACTAACATACTTTTACTGAACACACACAAATTTCTCTTAGAAATAATTTTTTTCATCAGTGATAACACGTCTTCTGCTTGAAATAGCTTTTTAACTTTTCTTTAGTAACTTTTCTTTGATTGTGATAACAACTTTTCTGTCAGAAGTAGCAAGTTTTGCTTAACACTAAGAAATTTTTTCATCGAAGTAACAACATTTTACCTTAAAACTAACATACTTTTACTGAACACACACAAATTTCTCTTAGAAATAATATTTTTCATCAGTGATAACAACTTTTCTGACATACGTAGCAAGTTTTCTGCCAAAGATACCAAATTTTTTGATTGTGCTAACAACTTTTCTGTCAGAAGTAGCAAGTTTTGCTTAACACTAACAAATTTTCTCATCGAAGTAAGAACATTTTACCTCACAACTAACATACTTTTACTGAGCACCCAAAAAATTATCTTAGAATTATTATATTTCATCATTGCTAACACTTTTTCTGTTTAAACGAACAAGTTTTCAGTAAAATATACCCAATTTGATTAGAAAAGTAACAAATCTTTTGTTGTGTTAAAAACTTTTCAGTAACAAGTAGTAGACGTTACTGAACCCCAAAACATCTTCTCATCGCATCAGCACTATTTTATTTGAAAATTACCATACTTTTACTGAACACACACAAATTTCTCTTAGAAATAATATTATTCATCAGTGATAACACTTTTCAGTTCAAACTAGAAAGTTTTGCTTAACACTAACAAACTTTTCTGTCAAAGATACTTTTTTCTTAGAAGTAACAATATTTTCGTTATGATAGAAAGTTTTTTGTTAGAACTAGCAAGTTTTCTGTCAAAGATACCAAATTTGTTCTTAGGAGTAACATTTTTTGTTTGTGATAACAGCTTTTCTGTCACAAGTAGCAAGTTTTGCTTAACATTAAACAAATTTTCTCAGCAAAGTAACATCATTTTACCTTAAAACTATAAAAATTTTACATCACAAACAGAGATATCTCTTAGAAATAAAATTTTCATCAGTAATACCACTTTTTCTGTTCAAAATAGAAATTTATATACCGATGGTATCAAATTTTTTCTTAGAAGTAACAATTTTTGATTGTGATAACAACCTTTACTTTATGGTTTTTCAAATATTATTAATAAAATCACATGTATTTTAAACATGAGCTTTTCTATTTCCGAAAACTAAAACCCAACTTTATTAAAAAATTAAATATTATTAATAAAATCACGTGTATTTTAAATGCGGACATCAAAGTAACAATATTTTACCTTAAAACTAACATACTTTAAATGAACAGACACAATTTTTTCTTAGAAATAATATTTTTGATCAGTGATAACACATGTTCTGTTTGAACTAGCAAGTTTTGCTTAACACTAACAAACCTTCTCATTAAAGTAACAATATTTTACCTTAAAACTAATATACTTTTACTGAACACACACAAATTTCTCTTAGAAATAATATTTTTCATCAGTGATAACACCTTTTCTGTTCGAACTAGCAAGTTTTCTATCAAAGATACCAAATTTTTCTTAGGAGTAACATTTTTTGTTTGTGATAACAACTCTTCTGTCACAAGTAGCAAGTTTTGCTTAACACTAACAAGTTTTCTCATCAAAGTAACAACATTCTACCTTAGAACTACCACACTTTTGCTGAAAACACACAATTTTCTGTTATAAATAATATTTTTCATTAGTGATATCACTTTTTCTGTTTGAACGAGCAAGTCCTTACAAAAAATACAAAAAACTTTCTTAGAAGTAACAATTTTTGATTGTGATAACAACTTTTCTGTCAGAAGTAGCAAGTTTGGCTTACCACTAACAAACCTTCTCATCAAAGTAACAATACTTTACCTTAAAACTAACATACTTTTACTGAACACACACAATTTTCTCTTAAAAATTATATTTTTCATCAGTGATAACACATTTTCAGTTCGAACTAGCAAGTTTTTCTTAACACTAACAAATTTTCTCATCAAAGTAACAATATTTTATCTTAAAACTAACATACTTTTACTGAACACACACAAATTTCTCTTGGAAATAATATTTTTCATCAGTGATAACACTTTTTCAGTTTGAACTAGCAAGTTTTGCTTAACAATAAAAAATTTTTCTGTCAAAGATACTTTTTTTTAGAAGTAACAATTTTTTCGTTACAATAAAAAGTTTTCTGTTCGAACTAGCAAGTTTTCTACCAAAGATACCGAATTTTTTATTAGAAGTAACAATTTTCGTTAGTGATAACAACTTTTCTGTCACAAGTAGCAAGTTTTGCTTAACAATAACAAATTTTCTCATCAAAGTAACAATATTATATCTTAAAACTAACATAATTTTACTGAACACACACAAATTTCTCTTAGAAATAATATTTTCATCTTTGATAACACTTTTTCTGTTCGAACTAGCAAGTTTTATACGAAAGATACCAAATTTTTTCTTAGAAGTAACAATTTTTGATTGTGATCAAAAATTGTTCTGCCAGAAAAAAATTTTTCTGGCAGAAGCAGCAAGTTTTGCTTAACACTAACAAAACTCCTCATCAAAGTAACAATATTTTACCTTAAAACTAACATACTTTTCCTGAACACACACAATTTTTGTCTTAGAAATAATATTTTTCATCAGTGATAACATATTTTCACTTCGAACTAGCAAGTTTTGCTTAACACTAACAAATTTTTCTGTCAAAGATACTTTTTTTTATTAGTAGTAACAAATTTTTCGTTATGATAAAAAGTTTTCTGTTCAAACTAGCAAGTTTTCTGTGAAAGATACGAAATTTTTTCTTAGAACTAACATTTTTTTTTAGTGATAACAACTTTTCTGTCAGAAGTAACAAGTTTTGCTTAACACTAAAAACCTTCTCATCAAAGTAACATCATTTTACCTTAAAACTAACATACTTTTACTGAACACACACAATTTTCCCTTACAAATAATATTTTTCAGTAGTGATATCACGCTTTCTGTTAGAACTAGCAAGTTTTCTACCAAAGATACCAAATTTTTTCTTAGAAGTAACAATTTTTGATTGTGATAACAACTTTTCTGTCAGAAGTAGCAAGTTTACTTAATACACACAATTTTCTCTTAGAAATATTATTTTTCATTAGTGATAACAAGTTTTCTGTTTGAACTAGCAAGTTTTCACCAAAGATACCAAATTTTTTCTTAGAAGTAACAATTTTTTTTATTGTGATAACAACATTTCTGTCAGAACTAGCAAGTTTTGCTTAACACTAACAAATTTTCTCATCTAAGTAACAACATTTTACCTTAATACTAACATACTCTTACTTAACACACAAAAATTTTTCTTAAAAATAATATTTTTCGTCACTGATAACATGTTTTCTCTTCGAAATAGCAAGTTTTCTGTCAAAGATACCAAATTTTTTCTCAGAAGTAACTTTTCTTTGATTATGATAACAACTTTTCTGACTAAAGTAGCAAGTTTTGATTAACACTAACAAATCTTCTCTTCAAAGTAACAACATTTCATCTTTAATACTACCAAACGTTTACTTAACACTAACAGATTTTCACTTCAAAGCATCAACTTTTCCTTAATACTAACATGCTTTTACTTAACACACTCAAATTTCTCATAGAAATAACAATTTTCATCAGTGATAACCCATTTTCTGCTTAAGCTTGCCAGTTTTCTATCAAAGATACCAAATTTTTTTTCTTAGAATGAGCAATTTTCGTTATGATGACAAGTTATCTGTTAGAAATAACAAGTTTTAAGTCATACATAACAAATTTTTCTTGGAATTAACAATTGTTTTCGTTGATGATAACAATTTTACTGTCAAAAGTAGCGAATTATCCCTAACACTAACAAATCTTCGCATCGAAGTAACAACTTTTTCTTAATTCTAATAAACTTTTACTTAACACTATCAAATTTCACTTAGAAGTAACAGGTTTTTAACAAGTTTCCTTACAATTTTTTCATAATTTATTGAATGAAATATCTGTATTGTGTATCCAAGAGGTGAAAACAATAAAGAGTTTGTTGCTTACTTGCGATTTTTTCATAATTTCTTGAATGAAGTATCTGTATTGTGTATCCAAGAGGTGAAATCAATAAAGAGTTTGTTACTTACTTACAAATATTTTCATAATTTCTTGAATAAAATTTCCGTATTGTGTATCCAAGAGGGAACTTCAAGAAAGAGATTGTTGCTTAGTGAGAATTTTTTCATAATTTTTTGAATGAGATTTCTGCATTGTGAATCTAAGACGTGAAAACAATAAAGAGTTTGTTACTTATTTAGAATTTTTTCATAATTTCTTGAATGAAATGTCTTTTTGTTATCCAGCAGGCAAATTCAAGAAAGAATTTGCTACTTACTTACAATTTCTTCATAATTTCTTTAATGAAATTTCTGCATTGTGTATCCAAGAGGTGACTTCAAGAAAGAATTTTCTACTTACTTACTTACAATATTTTCTTAATTTATTGAATGAATTTTCCGTATTATGTATCCAAGAGGTGATTTCAGGAAAGAGTGTGTAACTTACTTAGAATTTTGTCACTATTTCTTGAATAAAATGTCTTTTTCGTTTATCTAGCAGGCGAAATCAAGAAAGAATTTGCTGCTTACTTACTTACAAAATTTAAATAGTTTTTCAATTGGAATTTCCGTATTGTGTATCCAAGAGGTGGCTTCAAGAAAGAGTTTGTTGCTTACTTATAATTTTTTCATAGTTTCTTGAATGAAATGTCTTTTTTATTTATCCAGGAGGCGAATTCAAGAAAGAATTCGCGACTTACTTACAATTTTTTGATAATTTATTAAATAAAATTTCTGCATTGTGTATCCAAGAGGTGACTTCAAGAAAGAGTTTGTTACTTACTTACAATTTTTTCATAATTTCCTTAATTAAATTTCTGTATTGTGTATCCTTTAGTTGAATTCAAGAAAAAGTTTGTTACTTACTTACTTACAATTTTTTCATAATGACATATCCAACAACGGATGTTGATAAATAATTTATTCATTCTGATACCAAGATTTTGCCAAGGTTATCCCATGTGTCTGACAAAATATGTATAAAAATTCCTTTTTTTACATCCCCGACGTTTTATTTGACATTCTAAACGTTTGATATACTAGCTGACTCTAAAAATAATGAAAACATAGCAATGTAATGCAAAATATCTTTTTAATTAAATAACTCAATGTAGAATATTAATGCAAAAATATATTATGATACATTATTAATACCAATGATCAACTTTGGACATTTTGAATCTGTTCCATAAAATAGTTCACCGAATCTCTCTTGATATTGTCGCTATTGTCTTCTCTTAGTTCGTAATCAGTAGAATAATCATTATTCCATTTTGAGTCATACACAATTTTTACTGGTGTGTCATCAACAGGCTCAATATACTTTTCGTCTTTGGTATTATTTGGTTAATTGACTGTTTGATCGATGGCAGTAACATTTTCTGGTGCTTTCTTTTTCATCGATTCATCTTTATGTTTCAAAGTGATATTTTCTGTCAATGCCCTTTTTATTTTTTTGGAAATTTCACTGTCTATTATCACATTATTTTTACACAGGTAACAGTTTCGGCCTATAGACAAGATATGGTTTATGATATTAGAAGAAGAGTAGGCCTTTCTTTTTCTGACCTTCCGTTGAATGCTAATGCAACAAGCTGACGATTGGATGTATCAGTAGGTAATGTGTTACCTGCAACATTAGCAAGGAGTTGTCCTCTATCATAAACGATTATTTTTATGTTGGCATTCTCTTTGAGTGCAATCATCTCTGGAGATCTCAATCTCGCATATCCACCAACATAAGAGTTGAATTCCTTACTGTCATGACAATGCATGCATACAGTTCCAATAGTGCTACCACTTGTACTTGTTTCATAGTTTAAATACCTCTCCTTGTCGGCATTCAATGCTACAATAACATTGTCATGTGAACACACTTTATTAAAATGCTCCATCTTCACTTTTTTTTAAGATATGACTTATGTGTTTATCGTTCCACTGCGTAAAAAATACTGATTTAATACATGTAATTGACTAGGTAGTGTCGATACCCGGCCATAGAGTACCAGTGAGAAAGCTACATCGTGTCTCTGAGCAAGCATAGAGTACAATTGTTAGAGCCGTAAACATATTTTGTCATTTTAAGATACGTACAAAAAAATAAATAAATAAATTATAAATAAAGTTGAATAATTTCGAAGTTTAAAAAAAGATAGTTTGTTTTTTATGAAAAAAATATTGAATTAGAACCATCGGTCCTCATCATTAGGAGTATGGGTATACACACGAATATATTTAAAAATTTAAATCAAAAGTGTCATTCTATTTCTGATATGATTTAGAGATGTAAAAAAAGTTGAATAATTTTGAAGTCCAAAAAAAAATTGTTAAAAAAATAGTTTCTTTTCATGAAAAAAATGTTGAATTAGAACCATCAGTCCTCATCAATAGGAGTATGGGTATACACAAGAATATTTTTTAAAATTTAAATCAAAAGTGTCATTCTATTTTTCTGATATGATTTAGAGATGTAAAAAATAGTTGAATAATTTCAAAGTCCGAAAAAATTTAGTTAAAAAGAATAGTTTGCTTTCATGAAAAAATATTGAATTAGAACCATCAGTCCTCATCAATAGGAGTATGGGTATGCACAAGAATATATTTTAAAATTTAAATCAAAACGTCATTCTATTTTTCTGATTTAATTTAGAGATGTAAAAAAAGTTGAATAATTTCGAAGTCCAAAAAAAAGTCAGTTAAAAAAAATAGTTTGCTTTCATGAAAAAAATATTGAATTATAACCATCAGTTCTCATCAATAGGAGTATGGGTATGCACAAGAATATATTTTAAAATTTAAATCAAAAGGGTCATTCTATTTTTCTGTTATGATTTAGAGATGTAAAAACAAGTTGAATAATTTCGAAGTCCAAAAAAAAATTAGTTACAAGAATAGTTTGCTTTCATGAAAAAAATATTGAATTAGAACCATCAGTCCTCATCAATAGGAGTATGGGTATGCACAAGAATATATTTTAAAATTTAAATCAAAAGTGTAATTTTATTTTTCCGATATGATTTAGAGATGTAAAAAAAGTTGAATAATTTCGAAGTAAAAAAAAAATTAGTTAAAAAAAATAGTTTGCTTTCATGAAAAAAATATTGAATTAGAACCATAAGTCCTCATCAATAGGAGTATGGGTATGCACAAGAATATATTTAAAAATTTATACCAAAAGTGTCATTCTATTTTTCTGATATGATTTAGAGATGTAAATAAAAAAAGTTGAATAATTTCGAAGTCCAAAAAAAAATCTAGTTAAAAAAAATATTTTGCTTTCAAGAAAAAAAATATTGAATTAGAACCATCAGTCATCATCAATAGGAGTATGGATATGCACATGAATATATTGTAAAATTTAAATCAAAAGGGCCATTCTATTTTTCTGATATGATTTAGAGATGTAAAAAAAGCTGAATAATTTCGAAGTCGAAAAAAAAATTTAGTTAAAAAAAACAGTTTGCTTTCATGAAAAAAAATATTGAATTAGAACCATCAGTCCTCATCAATAGGAGTATGGGTATGCACAAGAATATATTTTAAAATTTAAATCAAAAGGGTCATTCTATTTTTCTGATATGATTTGGAGATGTAAAAAAAAGTTGAATAATCTCGAAGTACAAAAAAAATAGTTAAAAAAAATAGTTTGTTTTTTAATGAAAAATAAAATATAGAATTAGAACCAACAGTCTTCATCAATAGGAGTATGTGTATGCACAAGAATATATTTTAAAATTTAAATCAAGAGTGTCATTCCATTTTTCTGATATGATTTAGAGACGTAAAAACAAGTTTAATAATTTTGAAGTCAAATAAAAAATTAGTTAAAAAAATTTTTAGTTTTCATGAAAAAAATATAAAATTAGAACCATCATTCCTCATGAATAGGAGTATGGGTATGCAAAGGAATAAATTTAAAAATTAAAATCAAATGGGTCATTAAATCTTTTTATATGATTTATTAATGTAAAAAAGAAATTGAATAATTTCGAAGTCCAAAAAAAATTTGGTTAAAAAAAATAGTTTGCTTTCATGAAAAACATATTGAATTAGAACAATCAGTCCTCATCAATAGGAGTATGGGTATGCACAAGAATATATTTTAAAATTTAAATCAAAAGTGTCATTCTATTTTTCTGATATGATTTAGAGATGTAAAAAAAAGTTGAATAACTTCGAAGTCCAAAAAAAAAAATTTGTTAAAAAGAACCAGTGCTTTCATGAAAAAAATATTGAATTAGAACCATCAGTCCTCAGCAATAGGAGCATGGGTATGCACCAGAATATATTTTAAAATTTAAATCAAAAGGGTCATTCTATTTTTCTGATATGATTTGGAGATGTAAAAAAAATTGAAAAATATATCATGTTACAAAATAAAAAATAAAAAAGTTAAAAAAAAAACTTAAAAAAAAATAAAAAATGGGGGGAGGGGGCCAAAAAGTTAGAGGGGAGAGGGCGCCCTTCAAGTTTGGGGATAGGGGTCGTTTTGGGGGTTGATGTCTGCTGGTTAGGGTCGTTGGTGCTTATGATCCTTGAAGGTTCGTACTCACATAAACCTTACTACTTGATTTGCAAGGATTTCTAAGGTTTGTTCTGAATTTCATTATTAAAATTATTTTCTTGCCATCTACATCTCTCTTAGTATCAACTTTTTAGTATACTATTACGTTAAACTCTATTTTAAACTGACATCACTGTTCAAACACCACTTGTGTAATATACAGAACACATCGGAGAGGTAGAGCTAGGTCAACTCACAATGTCATTCTATCATCATTAACCATTTTCATAGATTTATGTTGTCTCAAATTTATAACAAATTGCCTGAGTTAACAAGCACTTTGGGATTACCTTAACTGCTAATTTTGTTTAACCCGTTTTTTGTCTCCACCTTCATACAATCCAATTCGCAAATACTATTTAGCTCTGTTTTTTCCATATTATTCAAGTAATATCGTTTGTATAGTCCAATTCGTGAATCTCTTATCCTTTTTTTCTCCACCTTCATACGATCCAATCACTAATTAGAATCATTCACGCTCCTATTATTCAAACATTAATTAATATCGTTCATAGAGTTCAATTCGCAAATGCTAAACCCTTTTTTTGTAAATAGAGTTATTTTTTTGGTAAATGATTCAACAGCATATTGGCATCAATTCTAGACATGTTACATTCTTAATCAAACTACTCTCGAGTTAAGGCAATTGTCCAAAACAAATATCTCGCTTTTTGCAATGTGCACGTGAAACGGAAGTGCCTCAGGCGCAGGTTTCAAACCTTATACACTATCACGATGAATGAAGTTGCTAGACATGTTTTTTATCACTTTGTTTGGAAAGGAACCAAGGGAGCATAAGGCAAGCAAATAGCTTGTAGTTTCAAAACGTGTTTAAGCACGTGTAGAGGTCCAATAGAATAGCATAGGAAGGAAAATAAACCCTTAGAATAGCATAGGAAAGAAGATAAATCTTTAGAATAGCATAGGAAGGAACATAAACCCTTAGAATAGCATAGCAAGGAACATAAACCCTTAGAATAGCATGAGAAGGAATATAAACACTTAGAATAGCATAAGAAATAACATAAACCCTTAGAATAGCATAGGAAGGAACATAAACCCTTAGAATAGCATAGGAAGGAACATAGTCTGCTAGAAGTATAATTTAGCACTCTACTCACAATTCGGCCTTGAGATTTTGTTTATAATGAACATGCGTTGAGCTTGAAGTATCAAACCGTCTCACGACATCTTGGAGAGAATATCGAGTATTGTTGACTTGGAAGTTTTAGCTGCACAGATTTACAATGTGAGTTCTGTTTAGTAAATTTTCTTCGGTTTTTCCAAATAAAGTCATTTTTGTAGTCCCTCTCCAACATATTCAAATTCAGGGTCTACCCCCCCCCCGAAAAAAAAATCTCCACTATGCGATGTTTATAGTCGTTAGAAAGCGTAAAATACGATCTTTTTTCCACTATGTAAACCCCTCATCCTTCCTCCCGCAATTCATCACCATTCAATTCTTTCAATTGAAGTTAATTCTCATATTTTCTTTTCAAATGCATTTAAAACCAACAGAATCTTCACACTCGTGATGTAGACAAAAACTGTATGTGATTATATCTTAAGAGGGGAGATTTAGTAAACAACCTTAGCTCGCGCCTTATCTAAATTAAGAAAAACAAAGGGTGGTCGCACCACATTGAAAGGATTAAGATTGTGGGCTCGCATAATTGAAGACGATCTGAGAAAGGGAAAAGAATTATTTGCAGAATTGAAAGTTATTTTTAGGACATGGAAATCATGTAGAAGGCAGATGCTAACAACCCTTTAGAGTGTATATTATTCCTTTTTTCTATACCTTTCTTTCGATAAAGTGTCTTTTATATTCTCATGGGGAGAGGGGGTTAAAACTATGTTTTTTAACTCTGATAGTATTAGGCTAGAAAGTAAAGTCTTTAATTTAGAGGGGAGGGTTGGTAAAATTAGACCTATGTCTCTTGCACTCTAAACAAAAGACATTTTTATTAACAGAACGGAAAAATGTTTCTTTTGCAGACAATTATACCTAATGAGAGGAGTGTTCTATTTTCAAATGACTTTGATGAAAGCAAATAATGGTTTAGTTAAATCTTCAAAGTTTTACCATCCCGGAAAGGAAGGGATGGGGCAATTTAAATGCTCTTATTTTCGAATTCATGAATTTTATCTACTCTTAAGATGATTAATAGTTTAAGAGGCTTTCAGAAAAATCTTACTTTCAATGCTTTTATGAGTCTGCTAGTAGTATCGATTTCTCTGAAAAATCCATTTTCGTACATCTCTAACTTTTTAATAAATATTCTAAACGTTTTACTTGACATTGACGGTCCACAAAGAAACAATCTGAATGGTGTTTTAAATTGATACATACCGCTGCTATTGAGAATAGTCGGTCTACAACTAACTATAAACCATACTTGTCTAAAGAATAAATAATAGTTTTCCCTTAGATCTACCTAGTACTTTATTTAATAGCAAGAACAAAAAAAACGTATTTTTTCATTTATTGACAAAAACAACTTAAAACACATCATAAATAGCAATAGTAATATTTTTCATTTATTAACATTACATTTTGTACAGCTTAAAATACGGCACGAAAAGCAGTAGCACACACTATTTGTATAACAATAGCATGAAGAACAACATTTTTCACTTATTGACATCACATTTTGTATAACTTTAAATATAATAAGAATAGCAATAGCACACACTATTTGTACAACAATAGCATGAAGAACAACATTTTTCACTTATTGACAAAAAATATTTAAAATACAACACGAACAAAAGCAATAGCACAGTGGAACAAATTTATAGACTAAGAATATAAAAGATGAGAATCGTCCTTCCCCAAGGGCCCCCATCCCTCCTCCCCCCGGAGTTAGGGGGCGGTTCAAGGACCGAAAGCCGGCTACGGATGGGACCCCCCTCAACCCTCGGGGTCGCTGTGGAAACTTTGTATACAATAGCCGCTGCTGGTTAGGTTAGGATGTACTATTTGAGCATTTAAGTTAATTTATCCAGACCGAATTGGTTGCTATAGTCAACACATTCATCTCGGTCTGAAATTCGATAGTAGACGTGGGGGAGTACTTTTACAGTATTCTCGAGCACAAAGACCTTGTCAGATATACATGACATGGCATTTTTTTCAAGCCTAAGAGTATAGTTTCTATACTGCAGAGAGCAATTGGCTAGCACCTTTGCTCTTGGCACTAGACAACTATCTACATAGTTTCTGTAGACATTCATGTTGAAATTATTTTTACACAGTGTGTAGACACCCCTTTACACGCCTGCTTTACATCTCGGTCGCGTGTTTCTGCACAATAAACCTTAGGACCGGGGAAAACCCCATTTGATATTAAATCGCTCCCCGTCTCTGACTTTAACATTAGTAGCTGATTGGGAGCTTGACGTTCACCAAATCGGGGTAGAGGGATGCATTCCAGTTAGTGAAATCCATCCGCGAGCTGATGTTCACCCCATTTTCCAAATCATTTAATAAATCCCCGGTTTTAACTTTTAAAAGCAGAGAATCTGTGTCCCCATAATAAACTTGAACCTCCCCTTCCCTTGGCCATTGTACCTTGCACACATTGTAAAAAAAACGACAACATTAGCTTTCTAGAAATTTCCAGTACTGAACTACCACCTGCTAATTCTTGGTCAGTACAACATTTCTTTTCTTTCTGTGTAGAAGAACCATGTTCGGCTCTATGCTCGTGAATGTTGTAAAATTAGTGTCGCCTATAATTCGTGCACATTCTTGGGGGCATGTTACGACGTCACAATGTGATCTGTTTCGTATGCTTTGACACATTTTGCCAAAAGCTGAATTTAAAATGAGTTTGTACATTTCTTTTTTAACTTTACTTTTTGCCATTGAGCGTTTATCGACAAAGGTGTCGATAAACTTCTTCAAGTGTGGTTTCTGATTGAATTGCAGGACCCTGTGTGGTAAAGCTTTCTAATTTAGTTAATTATTAATTTAGTAAAAATATATTAAGACGCAAATACAAAGTTTCAAAATACCACTTTTTATTAATATAAAGATTCAAATCGTGGAATGTGTAAGCTTGGAGGGAACTTGCTCAATAACCAATTTTCTGGCTAAATGCGTCAATGAACTGGAAGGACGTGGTTGGTTTTGTATATATATGTACCCAGATTTTTGAGACTGAGGAGAGACTTTTTGACTTGCTGGGCGAATCTCTGCCTGTTTATTATCTTGTTAGAAATACCTGGGAATCTTGTCGGATCATTGTAAGTGTCTGTATCTTATTATATATTATTGTAGTTTCTGAGACTTGTGGTCTATTTGGGACAGCCAGTCCAATTAGAATATCTATATCTGTAATTATTATACGTAAATTGAATAAAATTATTGTATTTTAGACAACCTCTCTACGATCTACCTTTAGCCTCTCGAACATACCAAGTCGGTATGCCTCATTAGTTCGGTCATAGCCTTAGGCACGCTACCAAAGTTTAATTACCTTAGGGCCAGAGTTTACCTCCCCTATAAGGGGAGAAATAAAGTCATCTACGACTACACCACCCAAATACTTTAAAATACACTTTACAACAGCTAGTGGAAGTTGGAAAAACTGGGTCGAGAGGGCTAGATAAAAATTGTAGATTGAAATAAAATGGTTTTACCAGAGGAAAAAATGACTTCCCTGTCAACAGTACTTGAAATTGCAAAATTATACCAGAATACGCGTGAAATTCAGACGTAGATGAGTTTATCGAAAAATTAAAAATTTTCGACGAACTAACTGAAGCGTTTGAGGATAAGGTCAAAGAGCAATGCCTTGCAGCCAGATTAAAGGGAAGCGCCCTTAAACATTTTGAGGCAATTAAGGAAAAAGAGCCCAAGGACATCAGTACTCTAATTGAATCTGATAAAACAAGATTCATAGAGTCAAGCATCTCCGAGAGGCTAAGAACAGAGGTAGTGACATTCAATACCTCAACTACTATCAGGGAATATGCAGACAAAATTTGTAGATCTGTCTGTTTACAGTTAGGGAAAGGCGGAAATGACGAGACAGTACAGAAAGTACAACTACATGCTTTTACCCAAGGGTTACCAAAAAACTTATTAAGACTAATGTTATCACGGAAACCTGAAAATCTAGAGCAGGCTATAATACTAGTCGAAACAGAGGTAAAAATTTACAAGGCTATGAAAAGGTTTGATCAGATGTCAATAAATAACACAGAAGCCCAAGGAAGTATAAAATATGAAAGGGGACAGAAAAGGGTGAGCTTTGAGGAGCCAAATCGTAAACCAAAAAGGTGCGACGGAGGCCGAGGGTCGCCGTCTAGGGAAATAGCTGAAAGATTCCACGACCTTGAGAGATTAGCAGCTAATAACTTTAAAAAATATGGACACCCTCCCCCACCAAAGACAGATAGTTGGGGAACCAACAATGAAAGATCAAAAACATTTAGAAGTAACGAGGAAACAAAAAAACAATTTAAGAAAAAGTTTTATTGCTATTATTGTAGCAAACCAAACCACTATACCGCAGATTGCTGGCATAGAATATGCAAAGAAGGCCAGACTTACAAGACAAACCACCAGTTCAGAACGCAGGGGGGCAGAAATTTAGGAAGGCAGGGAACAGATAATACTTGACAAATACCTAATAATATTCCTGAATTTAGGCCTAGGAGGCAAACGGTTAACAATACCCAGGGTCAAAGTAGCAACACTGAAGAAAACTGGGATAATCCAAAAACTTTTGGCCAAACAGTGGGCATTTAAACGGAGAATCCAGCCTGTAAGGGTCGACAGAGCTGTTTCCTTACAAAGACCCCTATATAGTTTAGAATGTTGTGATACAAATGCAAATAATAATAGTCTACCGATTTGGCGTTGTTCTAAAATTGTGTGTTTTCAAAATTTACCATTTTTACTAGATACAGGTGCATCTAAATCATTAATTCGAGAAGAAGTTTTTAAGATGTTTCCTCCTAGTGTTAAAAATCGCGTAAGCAGATGCCAGAATGCCCTGACGTCAGGGACAGAGCACAGGCTGACAATTTTGGGAGAATATCCATTAAAATTTAGCACAGGGGATAAAGAAATAATAGTAACAGTAATAATATGCAAGCAGCTAACATTTCCTTGTATTCTAGGAGTAGATGCTATCAGAAAATATGGGATCGTATGGGAACCCATATCTGATACAATAACCATAAACCAGACAAATGAAAATAATAGGCAAATTTGTGTAACAACAGATAATTTGCGTAACAACAGAACCATAGAAGGGGGACCGACAGCTCAAGTTCTAGAGACATTAAATGCAAAAGAAGGAAAGGTTAAAACAATGGATGCCATGATAGGAGGATACACCATAAAAGTATACCCAATGACTTCCGTGGAAAATCAAGTTATAAAAATTGAAAATGGTATAACATACCTAAAACTATCAAATCTAAGTAATAATAAAATAAAACTGAACCAGATAGAACTTGTATCAGTGGAAAAGATTTCAAATTCGTAAATAATATCTCAAAACAGTCTGGAATTAAGCTTAAATTTAACAAGCCACGAACATTTATCTTCATTAAAACCGCAACCACAAGAAAAGTATGGAATGTGAAAAACAGACTGTTTGCAACAATTTGATTTAAAATATTTACCGGAAAACGTAAAAACTAGGGTGGAAAATATTCTTTGGGATTTCAAATTCACTTTTGCAAGACACAAAGCAGATTACGGATTAACTCACTTAATCACGCACCAGATATCAACAGAGGGCCCTCCAATCAAAAAGTCACCGAATAAAACACCTTATCATTTAAAACTATGGCTAGAAAGCCAAATAAAAGAAATAGAAGATCAGGGAATAATTAAAGAAAGTGTTAGCGATTGGTGTTTTCCACTAGTAATAGTCAGGAAAAAAGATAACACCTGGAGATTATGTATAGACTTTAGAGCACTAAATGCCGTCACGGATAAGGACGTGGTGAAGTTACCAAGAATAGATACGATTTTAGATTCGCTAGGAGGTGCAAAACATTACACTAGTTTTGACTTAACAGCAGGATATTGGCAAATCGCTTTAGATGCAGAAACAAAGCATAAAGGTACAGTAATCTTAGACGATGGAAGAACATTCACATTTGAACGTATGCCTTTTGGCTTATCATTTAGTCCAAATTCATTTAGTCGGCTTATGAGTTTGGTGTTAAAAGATAACGAACCAGGAAGAAAAAAAAAATACCTTGGCTTATCTAACTGATGTAATTCTATTTAATGAAAACTTGGAAGACCACTTGGTCAGACTTGGAAAAACACTGAAAAGTTTTAAAAAGCAGGCTTAAAATGAACACCAGAAAAGTAAATAATAGTAGTACCAAAATTAGTTTTTCATGGACACCTGATAAACCAAGGTACTATTTCACCAAATCCAGACAAATTTACAGTCACACAAAATTTACAGCCTCCTAAAGATCAAAAAAGCTGCCGATCAGTTTGTGGTTTGTTAAGCTGTTTCAGACGATATATTAAAAATTATGCAACAGAAGCGCAACCTTTGACAAACCTTTTTAAAAAATCAGGTAAATTCGAATGTCCAGCGGATGCAAAACAAGCGCTAAATGAAATAAAAAGGCAATTATTACTGGCACCAATACTTAAACTACCAGATTTGTCACAAGACTTCTGTTTGCAAACAGATGCTTCGGGGTATGGTATAGGATCCATATTATTAATCATAAATTCTCAAGGAGTAGAATCAATAGTTCAATACGCCAGTAGTTCAGTGTTGGAAGAAAAAAGAAAATATTCGACAGTTGAGAGGGAATGTTTGGCAGTTGTAGTTTGTACAGAACATGTTCGAAAATTATTACTTAGAAAAAAATCATTTTACGCGTAGACCAAAAATCATTAATTTGGCTACATACGATGCAAAATACTTCAGCCCGGCTGACACGGTGGGTACTACGTCTGCAAGCATATTCATATACCCCAATGTATATAAAGGGCCGTACAAACATTTCACCAGACTATTTGTCACGAAATCCAGATACGGAAGGGAATTTGATAGCAATCATCCAGAACAAACTGGAAGGGCTAGAAATACTGTCTAATGAAAATATTTTGAATCATCAAGATAAAGATGATTTTGTTTAGCGATGAAATCCTTTTTATCAAAAGGAACGGAACTGTCAGAGCACTTTAAACATTTTTTAAAGGACTTAGATGATTTTGATCTGGACGAAAGTAAAAATCTTCTGGTAAGATATCATAGACCATCGCAAGAATATAGGAAAAATTACTTAAAAATTATTCACGTAATTCCAAAATCTCTGGAAGGAGGAAATTTACAGATGGCAAATGCAACGATTGGCTGACACATGGAAGAAGCAAAAACTATGGGGAGGCTGAAAGGAAATTTTATTTTCCAAAAATGTACTCAAAAGTAAAAGCTTTCATACAAAGCTGCCAAGAGTGTGCCAAGCAAAAGTCGCCACCAAAGACCCCTAGGGCCGAATTAGGTCTCTACCCCGCCCCATCAGGGGTAGGGGAACATATTTCAATAGACATTTGGGGATCAGGAGGAAGTTTACCAGTTTCCAGGAAAGGAAACAGGTGCGTACTAACCGTAGTCGACCTTTTTAACTCATATTTATACGCTTTTCCAATTAAAGATGAAAAGACAAAACCATTGCGAAAGTTTTGGTCAATCGCCTATTTCTGGAACACGGAATTTTTCATAGAGTTTTACTTAGCGACAATGGGCCATGTTTAAGAGCAAAATTATTAGACGAAATTACAGAATATCTGGATGTTAAGCGATGGTTTACCTCGTCTTATATGGCCTCACCTAGTGGGAAGGTTGAACGAAAACATAGGGAATTAGCTTACATGCTGGGAATACATGCATGAGAGGAAAATGAAAATTGGGATGAACATTTACCATTTGTAGTCTTTGCAATAAATATGGCTTTTTCACGTTCCTTAAAAGAAACGCCATTTTTTTTCAACATATAAGAGATCCCAGAATTTGTTTAGATGAAATACAAAATAATAGAATATATTACAACTTAGACCAATATAAGCAAGAAATGGTGATGCGAATGAAAAAAGCTATGGAACAAGTTAAAGACAATCTGGAAGATGCGAAAACAGAACAAAAAGAAAAATATGACCGAACAAGCAAGAATACAACAGATTACCGTTTAGGAGACTTGGTTTATGTGTACAAAACTAACCTGGAAGGAACAAAAAAGTTAAAACCGAAATGGGATGGACCCTACAGGATTATAAAAATTCTACCAAATAGCTTAACATGTGTTCTAAAGCATCAGTACAAGGAAAAGGAAGAAGTATTTCACCATAATAGAATGAAAAAGGGATATTTTTCAAAACAGTGGAAAACAGAGCCCATACTTTCAGAAGAAGAAATAGAGGACACGATTTCACCAGTATATATCAGAAGACCGTATGAATTTTATGGCCTTTTTAATGACCACAAAGGATGGGCGGAGTGGAAGGAGTATTTAGCCCAGTCTTGGCTACAAACTCGCCAGAGCAAACCAGAGAAAAGGGTAAATATTCGATGCTCATCCGATACTAGAAATGAAGAACATCAAACACAACATAAGGGTTTAAAACATGATAAACCAGATGTAAAATACACAGAAGAAGAAATACTGGAAGGAACCAACGAATTACCTAATTTTTATACATTAGACTTGCCTACAATCTTAACACCAAATTGGCTTTTGGAACAAACGTTATCTACAACACGCCAGCTAACAGAACGTGACCCCGATAATTATTCTACAGAAACCGATATCACTAAACCTGGGCCATTGTCAAGAAAACCCTCTTTAAGACAGAAATTATGGAGAAAAGTAAAAAAACAGAGAGGCAGCAACAATTTCCTTTTTCAGCTGCACAAGTAGCTAAAACACTTATTTCACCAAATCCAGACAAATTTACAGTCATACAAAATTTACAGCCTCCTAAAGATAAAAAAAGCTGCAGATCAGTTTGTGGTTTGTTAAGCTATTTCAGACGATATATTAAAAATTATGCAACAATACCGCAACCTTTGACCTACCTTTTGAAAAAAATCAGGTAAATTCGAATATCCAGCGGACGCAATAACAACATTAAATGAGCTAAAATAACGGCTATTACAATCGCAAACTCTTAAACTACCGAATTAATCACAATATTTATGTTGACAATAAGAAGATTCAGGGTTCATCAGATGATCCGTATTGGTGGTCATCACTTCTCAACGAATAGAAAGAAACTATCTATAAGCCATTAAGTCACTATTAGAGGCAGAAAGAAAATATTAGACAGTTGAGAGGGAATGTTTAGCAGTTGTAGTTCTTACAGAACATTTTCGACAATTTTTACTTGGAAAAAAATCATTTTACGCGTAGACCAAAAATCATTAATTTGGCTACATACGATGCAAAATACTTCAGCCCGGCTGACACGGTGGGTACTACGTCTGCAAGCATATTCATATACCCCAATGTATATAAAGGACCGTACAGACATTTTACCAGACTATTTGTCACGAAATCCAGATACGGAAGGGAATTCGATAGCAATCATCCAGAACAAACTGGAAGGGCTAGAAATACAGTCTAATGAAAATATTTCGAATCATCAAGATAAAGATGATTTTGTTTAGCGATGAAGTCCTTTTTATCAAAAGGAATGGAACTGCCAGAATACTTTAAACATTTTTTAAAGGACTTAGATGATTTTGATCTGGACGAAAGTAAAAATTTTCTGGTAAGATATCATAGACCATCGCAAGAATATATAAAAAATTACTTAAAAATTATTCACGTAATTCCAAAATCTCTAGAAGGAGGAACTTTACAGATGGCAAATGCAACGATTGGCTGTCACATGGGAGAAGCAAAAACTATGGGGAGGCTGAAAGGAAATTTCATTTTCCAAAAATGTACTCAAAAGTAAAAGCTTTCATACAAAGCTGCCAAGAGTGTGCCAAGCAAAAGTCGCCACCAAAGACCCCTAGGGCCGAATTAGGTCTCTACCCCACCCCTTCAGGGGTAGGGGAACTAATTTCAATATACATTTGGGGAACAGGAGGAAGTTTAACAGTTTCCAGGAAAGGAAACAGGTGCGTACTAACCATAGTCGACCATTTTAACTCATATGTATACGCTTTTCCAATTAAAGATGAAAAGACAAAAACCATTGCGAAAGTTTTGGTCAATCGCCTATTTCTGGAACATGGAATTTTTCCTATAGTTTTACTTAGCGACAATGGGTCATGTTTAAGAGCAAAATTATTAGACGAAATTACAGAATATCTGGATGTTAAACGATGGTTTACCTCGTCTTATATGGCCGCAGCTAATGGAAAGGTTGAACGTAAATATAGGGAATTAGATCACATGATAAGAATACATGCAAGATAGTAATATGAAAGTTGGGATGAACATTTAAGATTTGTAGTCCTTGCAATATATATGGCTATTTCACGTTCTTTAAAAGATACGCCATTTTTTTGCAACACCTGAGAGATCCCAGAATTTGTTTAGACATAAAAATAGAATATATTACAACTTAGACCAATATAAGCAAGAAATGGTGATGCGAATGAATAAAGCTATGGAACAAGTTAAAGACAATCTGGAAGATGCTAAAACAGAACAAAAAGAAAAACCTGACCGAACAAGCAAAAATAAAACAGATTACCGTTTAGGAGACTTGGTTTATGTGTATAAAACTAACCTTGAAGGAACAAAAAAGTTAAAACCGAAATAGGATGGACCCTACAGGATTATAAAAATTCTACCAAATAACTTAACATGTGTTCTAAAGCATTAGTATAAGGAAAAGGAAGAAGTAGTACACCATAATAGAATGAAAAAGGGATATTTTTCAAAACAGTGGAAAACAGAGCCCATACTTTCAGAAGAAGAAATAGAGGACACGATTTCACCAGTATATATCAGAAGACCATATGAATTTTATGACCTTTTTAATGACCACAAAGATTGGGAGGAGTGGAAGGAGTATTTAGGCCAGTCTTGGCTACAAACTCTCCATAGCAAACAATAAAAAAGCGTAAGTATTCGATGCTAATCCGATACTACATATGAAGACCATCAAACACAGCATACGGGTCTAAAACATGATGAACCAAAGATCAAATCCACCGAAGAAGAAATACTGGAAGAAACCAGTTAATTACCAAATCTTTATGCAATAGACTTGTCAACAGTATTAACGCAAAAATAAATTTTAAAACAAATGTTATCTACCCGAAATGAGCTAACAGAATTCAACCCTGAAAATTCTTCTACAGAAACCAATATAACTAATCCTTTGCCATTGTCAAGAAAACCCTCTTTAAGACAGAAATTATGGAGAAAAGTAAAAAAACAGAGAGGCAGCAACAATTTCCTTTTTCAGAAGCACAAGTAGCTAAAACACTTATGAAATAGGCCAAACATCAGGAGAAACTAAGATTAAAGATATATGACGAGGCAACAAAACCGCGCTCGAATTCAAAGCCTTGTAAAACACACTATAGAGACCAAGGAAAAACTTGCAAATATTATAGAGAAGATAAGCAAAAATTTGGCGTCCAAAACTCGGACCAGGAAACGGATAAAGGCAGAATAAGCTTAGCCTCCAGCAGATTAATACTTGAATAAAACAATTGTAACGGGAAAAAAATAATAAATAAAAATAAAACGAGTAAAAAGCCTCTAAAGAAATATCTATATTTTCTTTTTTTTAATCGGTATGTAAATAATATCAGTTTTCCTCTCAAAATATAGCGCCAGTAAAAAAAATTTATTACCTTCACGTTAAAAAGAAATAACCTCCAATTTGAAGTGACATCATAGCTTCCTGCAAAAATTTTGTTTCCGAGACGAGATAAAACTTCGCGAATGGTGACAAGACTTGTCAAAACGAATTAGTCTACGTACCATAAAAGAAATTAAGTAAGGCCACGTACCGTATAAATAGGTGTTGTGAAACTAATTAAATTATACATATTTAGAATTAGCATTAAAAGGCGATTCTTTTGATATGTATATTGAAAAAAAAATATTTTGGGGGAATAATTAAAAAAAATTGTTTTTGAAGAATTTTAAAATTATTATAATGGGAAAAACAACAAGAGTTTACATTAAGTACGCAACATGCATAAACTAGCTGTAATCTTACTATAAATAGTAGAAGATATAATAAGTTAAACACTTAACAATAAGGATGGTGTTCATAAATAAGAAGCCATAGATATAAAACGGGTCAAAATTTAAAAAGTACAACACAGTGTGAAACATACTTTTCCCAGGTATAATTAATTTCATATATTAAATAATTTCACAACATACCGTTAAAAGAAATAACAGGGCGAGGACATTGCAGGTGAAAAACACCAATGACAGGACCGTTTGCATTGTAAAACGAAAACTGCTAAGCGTCTTGTCATGGGGGGGATCCACCAAGCTAAACAAATATACGTCAGGAATAAAAGTCAAACATGGGAGAAAGTTTGGGCTGAATGTTCGTGTAAAATCCCTCATGCTAAAATAAATAGCATGAGAAAACATTTTACACGGGCACTAAACCCATAAACTTTCAGAACAGGGTAATATTCAAAGTATCACGAAAGGGACAAATTCCATTCAGTAACTGTATAAAACTAAGGCGCAAATTAAACTAAGGATAATACCAGACACGAGTAATATAAAAATTTATAGGGAAAACACAATAGGTGCTGATAACCCCTTTCTCTAAACAACTTTTGGCACGAAATAGGCACTAATTTTTGGTGAAAATACCACAGATATGGAATATGTGTTTGCAATGAAAACCACACAATTTTGCGGAAATCAGGATATCGTTTAAAAAAAATAATTCAGGAATAAATAAAATTTATTTATACATGAATATATAAAATTCTAGGGCATGACGCACGAATTCTCAACACCAATAAGCGAAAAAGAGGGTTTAAACAAATTCATTAAAGCCAGTGATCGCCACCCCGTAGTGACAGAAGACTTTTCAAAAGAATGTATGTTAGCCGTTTTAATACGAATCCTCTCAGGGTAGGAAAATATCTTAATATCAGCTTTTTGCAAAAGTTAAAAAGGGTGGTAAAAACCAACATGAAATAACGAAAGAAAACAAAGAATTGTTACAAGTTTTAAAAGAACAAGCAGATTCAAAGAAACTGACAGAGATGTTTCAAAAAAGAGATATAAAATGGATACTCAGGCTTTCAAATCACTCCTGTGAAGTAATACACAGCCTGGAGCTGTTAAAGAAAACAGTATACAAAGATAGCGGGAAAATAGTAACCAATGAATTGTCAGGGCTACGAACTTATTTTCCACATTTTTGTTTAGAACCCCTAAAATTCTGGAGAGCCCTATAAAGCGTAAGACAGCATATTGTGGGAGTAAGAAACCTTAAAAGAATACGGAGGGACATAGGGTAATATCAATTTCTTCTTGTAGACAATGTGGAAGTTTTACTGGTGGGCTGTTTTATCGATATTATTCTTGGGAGAAACAAATGACAAAAACAAAATTAGACGGCGAGAAAGTACAAGTAGTTGACGGAGGAATTATAATGCAAATACGCCAGGTGAGAATTGTAGAGAATTACTGGCAACTCCTATTCGAAATATATTTAGAACATTTACAAAAATGCTATATACCATAAGATTAAAAAAGGACTCTTATCAAAAGACGATCGAAGCCTTTTTGTTGAAAACTAGAAACCGAGAAGAAAAAATAATTTCGCGAAAAACCAGATATGAAAGAATTACAAATATATCTCATAGCTTCGAGCAATCGGTGCCTGCAAAATTGTACGCAACAAACAGACAAGTAGAAGTGATAATGCATGTGACGAAACACCGTACAAATGTTAATGTTCAATCACTAATAGAAGAACAAAATAAAACGAATATAATTTTCGAAGATATACAAAAATATTATTTGGAAATACTACATGCCAATATCCCGGAGGGAGAAAAGACAAAAATATCGAGCAAAACATATTTTCATATCGAAAAAGAAATAAAATCGTTATGGCTAGCACAGAATGAAAAAATATCCAGTTTAAATTGAACTATAGGGGAAATTTACAATATATTCAGTAGAATAGAGAATTTATTGATTAATGAAAGTAAAGAAGTTAAGCCGTTTTATGGAGAATATTTAGCCGCAAGCATGTAAGAGCTAATGACACATCTACAAATTTTAAGTGATTATACAATAGAAGATCAAAGAGTATTAGGGTTATTAGAGTTAGGACAGATTCCGAAACTTCTATTGCCTCCGAAGGAGTTAAAAGAGATCTTGCACAACATACAGTATTTTGTATTAAAGGAAGGGTACTATGAATTACCTTCGGGGTTACACCCGATAGACCCCTTGAGTTGGTATGCTAAGCTATTAAAAGCGTCTTATTTTATATTAGCGGTAAACCTCCAAATAAACGTGAAAATACCCCTGGTTCAGAAAAATAGCGTATTTACAATGTATCAAACTTTTCCCATGGCAACAGGGGGCCTACAGGGAGTAGTAATTACCATAACATCAACTTGAGCGTATGTATTAGTAGAAAACAACCGAGAAAGAATAATTTCTCTAGAAAAAATTTGGGTCATGGACGTTTTAGAAAATGGTATTTTTAAACTAGAACTGACCAAAAAAGGACTAAAAAGGACACAAAATGGGAATAGTTAATTTTGCTGGGAAAACATAATTCTAGAAAATCGACAAGGCATTAAAAAAGCATGCCATTGGGAAGTCTCTAAACCTTCAGAAACAACTGAAGGAATTATAAAAGTAAGCGCATCAGAAGTGTTGGTTTCAAATAATGTTACGGTAGATGGAACTTGTGTTCAAGACAGAGAAATACCAAATTTTCCACTAGCTAAATCGACAATGTCAGAATGTAATATATGGCACAAAGATACAAATTTCATTTTTAAAAGAGAAAATAGACAAAGATCAAAAGAAAACTCTAATAAATTAAGTCCATTAAAAAAAAAAAAAATTTTACCACACAAATTAGAAATTATTTTCAAAGAAAGTAGCGAACATCTTGAAGAAATTTGGAAAAAGAATTTCAAAGAACCTATTAGTTGGGCCCAAATTCTGAAAGATATAAAACAAGAACAAGAAATAGCACTTGGTCAAGCAGAAGTTGCACTGAGAGTAATAAGGGAAGAAAGCATTCAATTCAATGAATTATTTTTAGTAGGGTGTATAATGGGCAAAGTATGTGTAAGTCTATTTACACTTATAACAGTTTGGATTATTTATCAAAAGAGTAAAATACAAGGTATCAGGCAGGAAGTAACCGAATTACAAGAATTGACGATAACGCCAAGAGAATTGCAAATGATCCAAGAATATGCAGAATACGCAGGAATTACGCGTTAATTTACAACACGTTAAAAAATTTTTGTTTTTAGTGTTTATATATGATCTATATAAGGAATATTTATTACAGATGAGAATTTGGACAATAATTTGCGTTTTTAAGCTTCTCCAGCTTATTGCGGCCGAATTTAGGGTTGTAAAAGGAGTATCGTTTCGCAGAATGAATACAATCATACCCATGGAAGGCTACTGGCAAATCGCGATTAGGTTTGATGCTTCAGCCTTACATACCCTCCAGAACCAAGTAACGATACTTGCAAATAATCTGGAAATGACAAGAAGAGAATTAGAAAAAACTTTTAACCCACCTCCTTTCACACCCCCTCAGGTAATAGAAAAAGGAATAAAAGTATCATTATTTCAAACTCAGGAAACTTTGTTGTTCAATGTACTGAACAACCATATTAATGGGGTCTTAGAAGATATAAAAAGAATGGTATTTACGCTGCAAAAATAAAAATAAAACAAAAACGAACCAGACAATACATTGGCCAGAAAGAAAAGAAGCACAATCGGCATTGTAGGGGAAATCCCAGAATATATATTCTGTATGGTATCTGAGACAACGTGGAGGGAAGCAGAAAAACGAATAGGGAAAGTCGAAGTAACAAATCAAAATCTTCTACACTTGGTAGACAAACAGCTAACTATCTTAAAACATCACGAAACAAGGATATCCAAAATCGAAGAAAAAGTTAATCAAACAATCAATACGCTTTCCATTTTTAAAAAGGAGATAACCAGTGCAGTATTCATAACTCTAAAACGAATAATAGGAAATCAAAGTGAAATAATAGAAGATATAAATCTTCAGATGGCTCTGCAGTTATTATCTAGTGCCATCATGGAAATATCTCATGAATTTAATCAATTAGAGTTAGAGTTTCTAACCCTTTTGACAAAAAATTTACCAGCACGACTCCTAAGCCCGGGTAAATTAATAAAAGTACTCAAAACCATAGAAAGTCATTTACCTTATCAATTGAGATTAGGACTAGAACCAAATTTCGAGAATATTCTATACTTTTATATCATGGCGGAAAACTGTTTGCAAATTAAGCAAGGGGAGTTAAATATATTTTTAAAGGTACCCCTAGTTAAAAACAGAGAATACGCACTGTTACAAATAGATATTTTCCCTACAAGGTTGACGAACACCACAAGCTGGATTAAGATAAATAATTTGCCCCCATATATAGCCATTTTCAACTTAAAATATAGGATATCAGAGCAACAGGAAATAATTAAATGTCAAAACGATAAACTTCCCTTTTGCAACTTTGGGACTATATCGCATCTACACACAAAAAAAATCTGTGCTATCAAACTTTGGGAGAAGATGGATCATTCAAATCCCCTACCAAAAGAATGTGATATAGTAAGCGAAATTAATCTTGAGCTATGGAAAAAAATTATTGAAAATGATTTCATATTCAGCGTTCCACAACCCTATATGGCTCAGTTGAGATGCAAAAATTCTTCAAGGTTGAAGAATACAAGAGATATACGAATATAAGGGATGGGCCTGGTTAATATTCCCCCATCCTGTCGTTTAATGACAAGAGAGAAAATTATATCATCTCTAATTGTGGAAATTACGGAGATAAATATGGACAAATGGGGTATAAAACCTATACCCAACAGAAATTTTTTTTAAAGCAACAAATTTGGAACAAGATAATGCAAAAATTAAGAAAGTACAAAAGATGTTAAAGAAATTAATTGATATCTCCATACCGGAAAAAATAAAAGGAGAAACACCCAGATTTCTGCCAACCCTGGAAAATCTAAATAAAAATCTGGACATAAATTATCCCATTCTCCAAACAGAAATAAAAAGAACCACTTACTATAAAGGCGTATTAGCCTATACCTGGGGATATTTCATAACTGCTATCGTGGTTATGGGATTGATTATATGTTGTTTTAAATATTGGTATTCTATGAAACATCAAACCCTCGGGGGGAAGGATATAAGAAACCCTGTCTGCACAAAACCATAATCTATCGCAAAAAAAAAAATGGTTATCTATAAACGCAGACAATACGGTTGGCACTATGATTTCATAAATATGGAAGTAAAAGAGAAATCTATGATTGATAATGAAGCGATTTTATTACTGTGTCAGCAATAATACTTATTACTGTAAATAAATTAGCGATTCGAGTGTTTACTGATGAAAAAAAAGAGTTATACCACTTTTTAGTGTTGCTTTGCGAAAAATCGACTTTAAAAAAAAAATGCTTGATGCTTTAAAGTAACTTCTAGAACTTTATCCAAATATATTTTTAGGTAAAAGTTTTTGTTACTTAACATACTTGTGAAAGTTATTACACAATGCGTGTATATATATATATATATATATATATATATATATATATATATATATATATATATATATATATATATATATATATATTATGTTTTTATTAACTTTAAGTTTTAACTAGTGATTTAATGTTGTATGTAAATGTTTGAATTCGAGTCAACGCATAAATATTTTTATTGTGAAACAATCTCTTAAGTGATTAATAATTCTATATTAAGAGTAAACAGAGGAGAAAGCAATTAAAAGTAATTAACTTTCGTTTAAAAAAAAAAGAATGCAGGATATATACAAGTTTTGAGTGTTTCTTTCCACTATATATGTAAAACTGTATGCTTTATATTTAATCTAATGTGAATATTTATTTTAAATACAGCCTTAGCTTTTTTTTGGAAATCAAATTTTTTGTAACATCCTTTCGGATCCATTTTTTTCAATCAAATTTTGACACATTTTTGGGAAGTAAAAAATTTTTAAGCCACTTCATTTGTATCCTGATACTATTATCTCATACCATCAGAAACCAAACCATACTCGATCAACTGATATTTTGGAAACTATAGGAGTATTACAGACTTTACTACAAGTTCATCAAAAAGTGAGATAAAATCAAAACTTAATTTAGGCCTAGAAAATGTGCTACATAGCACAATGGCTTATGTTATTGAAATATGTGAAAATGCTTTGTGCTGGAAAAATATGTGAAAATTAAAAAATCAAAAATGTTATGAGTAATTCATCCAAGGTATTTCCAAAACGAAAAATAAATGGTATATTAACCACATCACACAGATAAATTAAATTATTAATGGGAATTAAATTTAAACTCAAATGATTCATAAACTTCTCTCATATAACTTGAAATCTAATTTAGGCAGAACCACTAATATAATGCTAAAGCCGCTTGGGGTCAATTTAAAACAGAAGATGCATATGAAGAAGGGTAAAAAGAGTATTTTTCAGTCCTAGAGACAGAGAAAAAGAGAAATAAGGATGAATTTCAAATTGAAATCCCTCGACAAAAAAGAACATGGCATATATTGGACCAAAAACATGACCCTAAGGATACCCATTGAGGGTATATGCACATAATGACCCAAAGATGGCAGCATAATAGCTGTAAAAAAAAATTATTAAGTTGTTTTAAAAGTAAAATATTGAGAATTGGGACAATTCTTCTTTAAATGGGGAGTACTCTGGTAAAGCTTTCTAATTTAGTTAATTTTTAATTTAGTAAAAATATATTAAGACGCAAATACAAAGTTTCAAAATACCACTTTTTATTAAGATAAAGATACAAATCGTAGAATGTGTAAGCTTGGAGGGAACGTGCTCAATAACCAATTTCCTTGCTAAATGCGTCAATGAATCGGAAGGACGTGGTTGGTTTTTCATATATACACACAGATTTTTGAGACTGAGGAGAGACTTTTTGACTTGCAGGGCGAACCTATGCCCGTTTATTATCTTGTTAGAAATACCTTGGAATCATGTCGGATCATTGTAAGTGTCTGTATCTTATTATATATTATTGTAGTTTCTGAGACTTGTGGTCTACTTGGGAAAACCAGTCCCAGTAGAATATTTATATCTGCAATTATTATATGTAAATTGAATAAAAGTATTGTATTTTAGACAACCTCTATACGATCTACCGTTAGCCCCTCGAACATACCCAGTCGGTACGGCTCATTAGTTCGGTCATAGCCTAAGGCACGCTACCAAAGTTTAATTACCTTAGGGCCAGAGTTTACCTCCCCTATAAAGGGAGAAATAAAGGCATCTATGACTACACCACCCAAATACCATAAAATACACTTTACAACACCTGTTTAGTTTTGTGACCCTGAAACCATTGTTCACCATCCATCGCAAAAGCACATGGTGAACAACAATGTTACATTTAGGGTCTAAATCTGCAATCAGTTTCTGCTTGGAGGGGTTCCAGTGCATGCCCATATCATCGACTAAAGATCGATTGTTTGGGCTCAGCGAGTCCTTGGTCACTGGTCTATTGACACAAGGAAATACAAAATCTTTGACAGAATCGTGAAGATCCAATGGTATGTGCCCGTCAATTTCAAAGAACCATCCTTGTGGTCTTTTGTCCTCGACGGTGTGAATGTCGGGGATCTCACAAAGATTCTAAAGCCATTTATAGTTTCCACACGGTAAAGAGTAGTGAGACATTGCCGAAGGTTACAATGAGTTCATGTCAAAGGAAAACTGCATTAGACTTTACACCGGTGTCTTGTCCAGTTGGATCCGTTGTTTAAACGCAATCTCCATGAAAAACATACCCTCCCATGCCCTCCCCTCTTTTTTGCCCAAACCCTTTTGGCAAATTCGATTTCCTCGGCAGTGCATTCACTACTGGTAAGTAAATTATAGAAAGCTTCAATTGGAGGTAGTTTCTAATCACTTAACCGTGCGCCAGAGCAGTAAAAATCATACGCATATATGCCTTTACAGGTCAGTAGGTCATACATTTTACTGTCTGGAATGTGCTGTTTAAGCAGAGGAAAACTATTGACTCATAGCCTTGGGGAAGAAACTATATGAATCTAAAAACCGGATTTTATTCCAGCACCTATGTTCAATATTCACTACCTGCCATTTCAACTCTAGAAGCACTAGCTTCTCAGCTGATCAGCTGATTCTCAGCTATCTACTCCCCCTCCCTACCTATGCATACGTGCCAAAGCCGGTAATATAAATTTGAAATCATAATTTGAATTGTGAATGAAAACCGGTGTAAAAAAAACTACTGGCTTACATTCACATTACACAATTGATGTGCTAAACCTCGAAAATTACTACACCCTGATGGCATTTCCTGCCACAAGTGATTATGATCTCTGACTTTCCCCTTCCTCCCTCTTTTCCTCCTGTTGCCTTTCCCCTTAGCCCCCTCTTAGATTCCTTCTTACAAACCCAGCATATTTTTCATTTTTAATCGCCAAACGATCCTCTGCGGAAAACAACATTGGATAATGAGTATTTTTCAAACGAGAAATAGCTCCATTTGCAGTGACAATTAATTTAGTTAATGCCTTGATCATGCACTCATTCTCATCCAATGTTTCGACTATTTCTAACAATTGCATTGTGTTAGAGTTGTCTCTTTGTGTGTGGGCATAGGAAACCGCAATAGCTTGATGTTCTTTGATTCGATTCGGAAATCGAGTGTCGTTCATATCCACTAGCTTAGCTTCACAATCCAAACTTATTTTATTGCTTTGCAGGAGCGTATTCTGAAAATTTTTAAATCTTAAAATGGCCCTGTCACCCGAAACTGTTTGCAGCCGTGACGCCTGCAACGCTTGATTTGATTTTAGAGCTTTAAATCACTATGAAATCTATACAGGCATGTTGGGCAGTAGAAACGTGTACCCTTATTCTTTCCCTCCCCCAGAACTCCACTGATATCTGTCATAGAATTAAAATGGCCAATTGCATTGGGTTCATTAGGTGGTGTATACAACAACCAAACCCAGTGCTTCACCAATTCAATTGACGGGCCCCTTACTCGGAAGAACACCCCCTTTTATGAGAACGAATACCTCCTTCAAATTCTGTTTAATATTGGAGTACAGTAACACCGATATTTAAATGGGCATTGACCCTTTCAAAAATATCAATCGACCTGAGCGTTACTGGTAATTTTCCCTCAAAACAAGAGAAATCTTGATTTCTCTGAAATTATTCAGAAGAAATCTGAATAATTCTTGAAGAAATCTGAAGTTTCAAATTCAGATTGAAAAATCTGAAGAAATCTTGATTTCTCTTGTTTAGAGGGGATGAAACCCTCTAAACAAGAGAGATTCTAGTATAGATTTTAGTATAGCGAGGGGGTATAGTCTGGACCCAAAGAAACAAGATATTTTCATTAAAAGCCCTCAAAATAATAAAATAGAGCCTAAAAATTTACCTCTAATATCCACCCCGTCCCCCTGGAATTGTTTGCTAAACACATACCTTTCTTTAATTTACACAAGTTTTTTGTTTATATTTTATAATATGTCAGATTTTTTCACGTTTTTTTTCTCATTTGCATAGTCTTGTCTCAAATATGCTGTATTTTCAAAAAATATTTAATTACACATTTGCCTTGCAAGCAGGAACTTAAATTAATTATAACACTTCTAAGAAAATTAAAAATAGATAAAAAGAATGTGAATACATGGGTTGACGATTACTTTGCATACATAGGAATTATTTTCACAGTTTCTCTAATTAAACATTTGCCTTAGAAACAATGATTTTTAGAACTAGGTTTTCTTCCCTGTGTGTCAATTATCGTACTCGTAGTTAAGACACTATTATCATTCTAGCAAGCGAAACATGGGAATTCTACTCGAATGCCATAGGCTATTTCTAGAATGTATTAGCCAGAACAGAGTATTGGAAATAGCCTGCTGGTCCTGGCGTCTGAGGCGTTGTTCTGTTGGATGGAAATAGGTCTTTTGAGTCCTAATTAAGACAAAAATCATTAGAATATAATGATCCCTTGAGACATGTCCTGGAAAAAAAGTATTGTGTAACACCCTTTGTAGCACGTATGTGTCCTATGTAACACGTATTATGTAACACGTATTTGTCCTCCCCAATTAAAAGCGGGGGATTCCCTCAAGAACTCTGAAGAAACGGTTCGCGTGGAAATGCATCATCCATAAGCATTCCCCCTTACATAAGAATTAAAGAAAAGACGCCTTTAAAGAAAGAAAAAAGAAACACATTCAAAGAAAAAAACGTTTCGAAACTTCTTAAAGAAAAATGTCTTATGAAACATCTTGAAATGTCTTAATAGAAATTCTTCTGTCTGGTGCTGTCATTACCTAAGATGTGCACTGTCATTATGTAACATGAGCGCTGTCATTACGTAGGATGTGCGCTGTCATTAAGTTATTTCCTATAAATCTACTAAGTCACGCATAAGTTCCAACTGCAATTACTAAACACCCCCTGTCATGTAACATGTCACGCACGATTGCTTCATCCAAATTACATAGCAACTGAATGTAAACACCTGCATCTCTTAGAAAATTAATAACACCTGGGTGTCATGGAATCCAGGGCGTCATGGAAACAGGGCTGCGTTTATAACTACGAATAGGGCAGTGTTTAAAACTATTATGGCCCAACTACTGCCACTTAAAAAGACAATTTTATTGTCTCTCCAATTCTTTGCACCAATGTCTTGCCGAGAAACCTGCCAACTTGAATCCCTTTTCTCCATCTTCTTGTCCTCCATAGGGTAAGGATAATGCTTTCTTGTGTTTCATTCTATTCCTCATGCTCGAATACCTTTTCCTTTCAAGTATCAGAATAATTCCAATCAAGTAATATAAAAGTCAATGTACACTTTGTGAAGTTTAAATGCCAGTTGAGCAGTTACTTTACAACTACTCTAAGATTAAACTACTCTAAATTACAACTACTCAGTCTAGATTCAGAGTTCATGGTGATAAGACCTCTTTTTGGATTTAACCGATCGCTAATAATAGGTAAATGATTATAGTCTCTTCTTGACCTTCAGCCAATATTTTGAAAATCCTTAATTCATTGACCAAAGGATTATAATTTGATTAAGCACTGCAACTTGAATGAGAATTTCCTCGGAGAGGTGGATTTTCTTATTGATATTTTCATAGCAGTGACCTATATGATATAGGTGAAGATCAAGGTCAAGAGTGATAATATTGGAGAACAGCTATCAAAGCAAGCAGTAAGAATATAAATTGGACATGCGATATTTGTAGGCAATTACGCTGCGATTGTAGTGGGGAAAGAAAATTAAGCAGAAGAGAGGTGAAGACATGGTACTAAAAGCCTTGGTACCCACTGGGCTTGCCCCTTAAATTGCGGGGACAAGGTAGACAACCTTCAACGCTTCCCTTACTTCTCTCGCAGGGAAACCGCCAGAAAAATATCGGATTACTTTAACATTTGGATTAGATTAAGTCGTTTGATTCAAGGAATATTTTGTGTTATTTTTTTCGAATTGTGTAGCATAAGGAAAAAGCTGCAGAGTGGTGCCACGACTGTTACGGTTCAATATGCCAGGAAACGGCGAAATAAATTTGGCCGTATTATATCCGAATAGCATCGGAAAACTTACGGTACCTATTCTGCGTGTTCTTCTCGAAAAACATGGACTATATGCGTCCACGAAAAAGGCAGACCTGGAAGCACAAGTGAAATTATTGGCTGCCAAGCTACGAACGGATGGTGACGATGGGAGAGGGAAGGCAACTCCTCCCAGAAATTTAACAGATAAAGAATTATATTTATCCCCTAAATCTACCCGGAAAGAACCTACAGCTAAGAAAAATCTCGAACCGATGCTTTTAGACGACGAAGGCAACTGCTCTAAAGATCAAGATTTTGCTCAGGTAGAGTTGATACAGCTCCACCTTGCTATGGCCGAAAAAGACAAAATCATTCAGCTTCAACAAAAGCAAATATATCTATTGCTAAATCTTTTGGTACCATAGCTGAAAGACGATGTTGCCATCCAGCTTAAACAATAAAACGTTTCTAAACAAAGTCGCTCACAGTTTACTAGTTGACCACATACAGAACAGAAACAGAAGAGGACGATTTGCAAATATTTTGGTCACGGAAAATACAACAAAGGTAAGGCTTGTACTTATGTTCATCCTTGCAAGTTTTATGCAGCTAATAAGTGCAAGAGTCAGAACTGAAAGTTTGACCACCCGAACCTGTGCAAGCATGATTCGTTATGCCAGTGTCCTAAAAAACAGAAATGCAACTTTGTCCAGACCACTCAGCACCACTCACTTTGTCCAGAAACCGGCGAGGTCTCCAAATACCAATCATCCTAGGCGTTTCCCGCTGAATAATCATAGAAGGCTGGTTTCTAACGAGGGAGGTATTTTTCCTTTGTATTTAATGCAAACTAGCCAAAATGCTGCTCCTTCTTTCTTCTCAGGTAACAGCCAAGTTGTTCGACTCAGCCCAGTTCTCCCTCCCAACAGGAGTATGATGAGCCAATGGCCATCTCTTTGGGTCCCTGCAGCCCTCACGCCCGTTGTCCCAACAAGTTCTAACAATTTGGGAAACTTCCAGCAGTTTTTGGAGATATACCTCAGGTAGATAAAAAAAGAATAAGCTAGCTCTTACGACCTCCCCTCTTTTTTCTTTTTAATGCCCATTCTCTAAGCAATAAAGTGATGGAACTTTCAACAAGACTAAATGATAATAGAATTGATATTTGCTGCATAACAGAGACGTGGTCTGCCAATGAATTTAACGCTCAGATAAGTAACTATAATTTTCTCGTCAAGAGTAGGTGAAACAAGGAAAAGGAAGAAAGGAAGAAAAGAGAATAGGAACCAAGCGAATTTTTTTAAGCCAGCCTCTAACTGAGTCTGGAAAAGAGCTTTTCGCTAAATGGGCTATTTCAAAAAACTGGAAAAGTTTGTACGAAAACTGCAATGTCAACGACATGTATAGGATATTTTCCACTGAAATACGGATAGCTTATAATGTATATTTTCCAGAGAAGACAGTCACAGTAAAATCAGCTGACAAGCCCAAGGTTAACTCGCGTCTGAAAAGGCTGATACGCAAATGCAACAGGCTCTATAAAAAGGGGAAGATAGGTGAAGCTTCCAAGCTGAGAAATCAAGTAGTCTATGAATGTAGATTGGCTGAGATGTCCTAAAGCTCAAAAATTAACGAGCTGATGACCACAAACCCAGCCGGTTACTATAAAGGAATACGGCTTCTCACTGGCACCTCTGTAGTTCAAAGTGTAAGCGTATACGACGAATCTGGGAAGAAGGTCGACGCAAACGCCATTAATAAGTATTTTGCTAGTATTTGAAGAAACAATCTAAGAATTTCCAGTATTCCTCCCTTGGCTGTTTCATCTGAAATACCTGTGATTTTCCCTCACAATGTTGCAAAGGTTCTTAAGAGACTTCACACCAATAAGGCACCTTACCCTGGAGACATTCCAGCAACCCTGTACAAAGAAAACGCAGCCGTTCTGGCTGAACCTCTGACTACCATTTTAAACCAAATTATTTTGAGTGGTACCTTTTCGGATGATTAAAAAAAGCAGTTGTAACGCCAATACCTAAAGTTTTGAATCCAAAAGGGGTGAGTGACCTACGACATGCATCTTTGACCCCTATTGTATCAGAAGTTTTCGAACATTTCCTGGAGAAATTGTTACTAGAAGGTTTCTGTGATAAAATAGATCCTGTCAGTATGAATTTATCAAAGAATCTAGCACAATACATTATTTCATCAAAATTGTGAAAGAAGCCCTGGAGCATCTAGAAAATAAAAATACATTTGTAGAAATATTGTAAGCAGACTTAGAAAAGGCTGTCGACAAATCAAGCCATCCGGATATTCTTGAGTCAATGACAGATTTTAGACCTTTTTTAATTCGGACAGTTTATAGTTTTTTACACGGACGGCAACAGTGTGTTGGTGCTGATGGGGTACAATCGGATTTTCTTGGGGTTTTCTGGGGAATACTCCAAGGTACCAAAACGGGACCTGTTTTATTTTTAATTCTTGTAACAAAATTGCAACTTGGCATGAAAACAGAGGAAAGTTCGCAGATGATTTGTCATTGCTGATACTTCATAAGCTATGATCCATGATTAGTACGGATGGCATATTTCGCCATTTGGACCCTGACTGTGAAGAAAAACGGCTTTCAATTAATAGGAAAAGGTCAGCACTTATGAGAGTCTCATTTTTGAAAAAAAAAGTTCCCAGTCAAAGTTGTATAAATGTGCCAATTGTGAATAATATGACAATTTTAAATGTGACTTTTAACTCAAAAATGTCATGGATGGATCATGTAAATAATTATACTAAGAAGGCGAATATAGCGTTGAGTAATCTAGTCACAATTCGGCAATTCGGTTTTAGTCATTTTTCACTCTTGAATTTTAATAAACTGTACATTCGGAGTATTTTAGAGTATGCTTGTCCTGTGTGGCGTCCAAGGCTAAGGAAAGAGCAAACAAATTACCTTGGGAATTTGCAGGAACGAGCTACTCGTGTGATATTAGGTCCGGAATTCACGAATTATGATAATAGCCTTAAAATCCTAGGCCTAGATGGACGTGATGCAAGGCAACACCAGCTTAAAATGGCCTTTAGACAGTAGCTTTTGAAGTCAAACAGGCATAAAAATTTGCTCCCTGAACTGGCAAGAACAGGGTGTAATACAGGGCACCAGAATAAACTCAAGCCTTGTAAGCCCATGGATACCAACCGATACAGATTGTCTTTTCCACAGTATTTTGTGTCTCATTTTAATAAATAGGTGACAAGGAAGAGTGATTATTTAAATTATATTGTGTCTCATTTAATTCTTATTATTTGACATAATAAATTCGTACCGTATCGTATCGTAACTCTAGCCAGATATACAAGCAATGCACCAAATTTTTATCGTCGATTTACCGGCTTTATAGGGCTAAATTGCTTTAAACTGGACCTAAACTTAAAGAATGCCATATTTTCGTCAATTTAGAGAGTCTCTGTCTCTTTCCAAATACCTTTTAACAGCATGTTCAGCTTTACAATCAATGATCAAATCTTGTATCGCTTGCCCTTACACACTTTGAGTATTACATGGTTCTCAATACGGATAATATGTCAGATTTGGCAGAATCTGTCACTGGTTTTGTTCTTACAGATGACTGGGACCTGCACATAGTTAGAGCTCTTCCAGTACATTTTCACATCTGGGAGTATATGGTATGACAAGATTTAGTTGATGCCTAAGAAACTCAAGAGTTCAGGCGTGGTTAGGGGCTTGAAGGATTTGTAGGAGTCTAATTTATCCCTCTTTTGCTGGGAGTAAAGGTAATTTTGCTCTAAAGTCTGTCCCAGTAACTTCCTGTCCCACAAACGAAAATAGAAGTCAGTCAATATGGTACAATCATCAAAAATGTCCCTTTCTTCCAAAAGTGCTTCCATGATCGGGGCTACCAAAATTGTTTTCCTTTATTTGGGCAAAAGCATATCGAAAGTAGAATTTTCGTTTGCAGTTTGCATGGCTATAGAAGAGACGGAAGTGCCAGTTGAAGATCTAACAGCCCTCATGGTAAGCTTTGCAGAGCTTTTGTCAAACTTAGGACAAACTCGAATTGCCAGTGATATGCTTTGTGCTTGACTGTTTGTGTTTAAGTTTGAGCTAGGTGACGTTGTATCTCTTTCTGGCTCTTTAAAATCAATATCCAATATTTGAAATGCATCCATTTTTATAATGCTGGGGCCAGACTGAAGCTCAAAACCTGACTCTAAGTGGAGTCATAATCGGATCGCAATTCGTCTAGTAAAGTTAAAATATCTCCTGGGGCTACCTTCTTCTTAATATTAAAAAAAAAACTTTTTGTAACAAAACAAAAAGTATGCATATAGGGTCTGCTATTCTTTCTTGTATACACGCCAAGAAAGCCTGCTAATACTGTTCATAAATAAAAGTTAAAATAGGGATAAATCCTTTACAATGTGATAATTCACAAGAAATAATGAATATTTTGGTCTGTGCAGTGACCGTCATCAGCAGATATATCTAGTATTTTTTTTTTAATTATCACTGTCCATCAAAAGGATTTATCCCTATTTGAACTTTATTTATCGTCATGAAGATCATGGAAAGGCAGTGTGGTTATCAAAATTATCTAAGAAATAACATTAACAATAATTAAAAAAAAAAGATATTATAAATTAATTTTAAGAAATATAATTAACAAGTGACATTAATAGAATAAAGAAATGTATATTATAAATTAATTTTAAGAAATGAAATAATATTAATAAAATTGAGAAATGTATAAACCAATAATAATGAAAATATATAGAAATGATAAATGTATAAATAGTAATATTAAAATAAATATTAAAAAATATAAATGAATAAAGATAGAATGAAGTAAAAAAAACTAAAAATAATGCAGAGGAATAATAATAAAAACAAATTAAAAAGAACATTAATAAATAATAAGGGTAATAAATAATAAAATATAAAATAAAACAAGCCAAAATTTGGATGGAGGGGTAAAGTTTTTTTCAAAAGCTAGGGGATGTATTTTGTTGTTTTTTATTGTTTTTAATGAAATGCTAAGACAAATATTTAAAAAAATATATAAAAAGGTATGTTTAAATATCTATGGAAAAATTCTAGGGGCAGTTCCTCCTGCTCCTCCCCGCCACTGCTCAGGTATCTTGCTGTATATTAACTAGTTTTAAAAGATCGTATGTAACTAAGTTTTCCAAAACAGATCAAAAACAAACTTCAAGTGACAAGTACTGTTACTTACTGACAGGGCCTTAGGGTCCCAGATCTAAATAGTCCTGGTACCCCGAACCTAAGAAGAATGGCTAAATATGATGTAACGCGAACTACATATCAGTGTTTTTTTTTATATTAGAAAAAAAATGGCGTCTACCTATCTTTATCAGAACAGCCAAAACGCTTAAAAGCAAGGCAGCGCAACAGCACTGCATATGTAATGAGCGATGTAGGCACAATCTCATATTTATTTTTGTATTTTTGTAAACCATGGCACTTCGTATGGAAGGATATATCGTAGAAACTTCAAAAGGGCCCCATTTGATTTGAAATTGTAACTGGTGCCCTTTTTAATATTCAAAATTGATTGGAGAGGAACCAGCCCCCACACGCCAATCATTTTTAAAAACACATCTAATCAAAATTTTGAGATAGCAATTTTATTAAGTAAAATTGAAGGGCCCGGAAATTATGTCTTTAAGGATACCCTCCCCCCCCCCCCCAAAAAAAAAATCCCTCACGGCATGGGTTTTAAGATATAACCTGTGGCATGTAAGGTTTTGAACAAAAGTTGGTAGTATAAACTTCGCAGGAGGCGCATTGGAATCAAAAGTTCTAGTGTCCTTTTTAAGAGTTAAAGTGATCGGAGGGCAGATACCACCAACACTCCCCCCCCCCCCACACACACACATACACACACAAACATAGGTCTTACTTTCCCGAAATGCATCCAATAGAAATTTGAGGCGGCCATTTGTTGTCGTAGAGATTTTAAAAAAGGTTCATTCAATTGGAAATTGCAAGGGCTAGTGCCCTCTTTGATAGGCAAAAGTGATTATAGGGTAACCAGCCCCCCATATCCCTCAATTCCCAAAAAGGATCCAATCTTAAGTTAGAGATAGGTATTATGTTCAGCGTAGTTGAAAGGTCCGGAAATTATGTCTTTGAGAATGACAACCCCTCCCCCATAGCCCTCAGGGAAAGGGTTGGAAGTTATGTCCCGAGAGCATATAAGGCTTTTATGGAAAGGGTGGTTTTATAAACTTCGAAGGGGGCTTATTGGATTGTAAATAAGAAGTTATAGTGCCCTTTTTCAGAGACAAAGGGATCGGATGGAGTAGTAATGCATCTATATATTTGAGATATACAAGGAATTACACAAGAATATACAGTACAGTTTCAGCGATACATGCCTTACCACGGTCAGTCATCTATTACTACGAACGATACATGCCTTACCAGACAGGTTTCTGAGGCAACACCCATTTTTCTGAGCTAGTCAGAGGTGTTTCTACGAACGGTACTCCAATTTAACGTAACTTGAATAGCATAGTAATCTGATTCAAATATAAGGAGTGAGTTTCAACGTGTTCAAAAGTTTATTGTACTTTCTGTAAAATGGTTAACAGCCAAGCTTTCAGCTATTCGCATTCGACGGAAGGTTTAATGATAACATATGGTATTACATATCAAAAGTTGTGTCATTTGTGTAAAATAGCTCAATTTGCGAAAAAACGTATGCCATTAGCATTACTCTGCTATGAATGATCTTAATTGGTGAGTGAATAGTAGGGGTGAACCAGAGCTAATAATAGGGGTAATATTTTTAATTGGATTGTATGAGAGTGGTAAAAAAGGGTTAAACTGCTTACCAGTTAAGGTAAGCTCGAAGGGGTGCTAACTTTAAAGGAATTTATTATAAATTCGGAATAACATCAATGGTATCAATCTACAGAAATGATTATTTTAATTGGATTGTATGAAAGTAGTAAAAAGGGTTAAACTGCTTACCAGTTAAGGTAAGCCCGAAGGGGGTGGTAACTCTTAGGCAATTTATTATAAATTTGGAATAACATCGTTGGCTTCAATCTATGGAAATGGTTAGTGATGACAAGGTGATCATGGGACTTAACCTAGCTTTACTTCTTGATTGTGTTCTGTATAATACGCAAATACCAGTTGAGCAGTGTTGCCAATATAAAAGATGGTTTAACATTTGGGGCATGCTGAAATTTGAAAGTAATGGGCTCATAGACCCCAAGGTGACCTTATGCATGGACCTACCTTTACTTCTCGGGCGTGTTCTGTATAATACATAAGTACCAGTTGAGCAGTGTTGTCAATAGAAAATATACTCTAAAATTGTAGTATACTAAAAAGTTGATACTAAATAGAGATGTAGATGCCAAGAAAAGAATTTTAATAAAGAAATTCAGAACAATCGTTAAAAACCCTTAGAAATCAACTAGTGAGAGGATTATAGGTTTGAACCATCAAGGACCAAAACCATCAATGACCCTAACCATCAAAGACCTCAACCTCCAAGGTTTCATTATCCCCAACCTCCAAGGGGCCCCCTCCCTCCAACTTTTTGGTCCCCTTCCCCCATTTTTTATACTATTTTTTTGTTTTTTTTTAGATAATTTCGGAGACCACATCAGTTTTACTACTGATGACGGTCACTGTATATGTGACCGAAATATCTGGTATTTTTGTGAATTTCTATCATCACTGTCTATTAAAAGGATTTTATCCCTATTTGAACTTTTATTTATCGTTTTTTTTTACTTTTTTTTATTATTGTTATTTTTTTAACATGGTGTTTATTTCAACTTTATTTTTACATTTTTTAGAGTGACATAAAACAAACTTAAAAGATAAAAAAATCACATCTAATATTTTTCAAATTCAAAATGAGAATGATATAGGAATGTTAGTCATGACTTTTACTATTAGAAGAATAATGTTTGTAGTAGTACTTTTTTTGGACTGAATTTTTGTTTTTACTTGGAAATTATTCAACTTTTTTTCAACGTATCTTAAAATGACATGAAACATGCTTGCAGCTCTACCAATCGTACTCTATGCTTGCTCATAGACACGACGCGAGTTTCCCACTGGTACTGTATGACGGGTAATCGACAATATTTAGTTTATTGCATGTATTACATCAGTATTTTTTACGCAGTGGAAGGATAAGCACATAATTTATATCTTTAAAAAAGTGAAGATGAAGCATTTTAAGAAAGTTGGTTCATATGATAGTGTTACTGCAGCATTGAATACTGACATGGAGAATTATTTGAACTATGAAACAAGTACAAGTGGTAGCACAATCGGAAACGTATGCGTACATTGTCATGACAGTAAGGAATTAAATTCCTTTGGAGTACCAAAAAAATTCAACTCTTATGTTAGTGGATATACGAGATTGAGATCTCCGGAGATGATTGCAATCAAAAAGAATGCCAACATAAAAAAATCGTTGATGATAGAGGACAACTCCTAGCTACTGTTGATGGTAACACATTACCTACTGATACATCCTATCGTCAGCTTTCGGGTATTAGCATTCAACGGAAGGTAAAAAGAAGAATGGCCTAGTCTTCTACTAATATCATAAGCTATATCTTGTCTACATGCCGGAACTGTTACCTGTGTAAAAATAGGGTTGTAATAGACAGTGAAATTGCCGGGAAAATGAAAAGGGCATTAGTAGAAAATATCACTAAGAAATATAAAGATGAATCGATGAAAAACAAAGTGCCAACAAACGTTACTACCATCATTGATCATACACTGAATTAAAAAAGGGTAAGCGTATCAAGGTTGTCAACGAGCATACATAGAACTTCTTAGGAATTATGTTTTATTTTATTTTTCAGGTCAAATTGAAAAGGCATAAAATTAAATTAACAAATACTATTTGTGTCAGGATTAGAAATTGTTGAGAAAGTCTGGCAAAAATACAAATAAAAAAAATATGAAAACGACAATGTCGATAAAAAACAAACAGAAATCAATTTTAATTTTTTTCCTAAAAACAATTTTTTCAAAGGAAAGTATAGAGCTCTATTAAGCCAAAAATGAGCAAAAATAAAGGCAAGTTATCTTCAAAGGGTGAAACTACTACAAATCACTATCAATAAATAAATGGACACAAAACGAAAAGAAATTACAATAAATGACCGTGTAAAACTCAAAACGAGCAAAAATTAACACGAGTAGGGCTGATAAGCCCCAAGCCTTTTCAAGGCCAGAAGATGATTTGCATTTTATTGTAAACAAAACATATTTTAAATGTTTTCGCTTTTTTTACTTTAATAAATAAAAAAATCTTAAAACTTTAAGGAACAAATATTTGTATACTTAAATATAATCTACAATCCTAGGTCATTTTTTTGTCTTTTCAGTAAAGTGGAAATTATGTTCTGGTATTAAAAATGCATGGGGGCTATCAGGCTTACTCATGTTGTTTTTTCCTCGTTTTGAGTTTGATTTGGCTATTTATTGTAATTTCTGTTCATTTTGAATTCCATTATTCATTGATCCGGATTTGTGATAGTTTCAACCTTGGAAGATTACTTGACTTTATTTTGTCTCAATTTGTGCTTAATGGAGCTCTTTACTTTCTTTGAATAACCTGTTGTAATGACTTTTTTTAATTAATTGCAAAATAAGGTGTTTTGGGTTTTACTTTATTGTAGTTGACAAACCTACCGACCAAATTTTACAATCTGCATCCATTTGTTACAGGTAAATGACATATCACTTTGATCGTCTCTGAATGGAGTGTCCAGTAAAATCTATAAGATTTACCTATTTTTACTCTGAGTTGTCAACAAAGTTTTTATTCAGCCGGGACCTGTAAGCCTTGTCAGTTCCGAAAAGGTTGAACATCAGTTGAGGCATTGCAAGCGTAATAGTTATCTTTCTGTGGCAATACTTTAGAGCAATTTAGAGATTTCAAAATTTTCAAAATACACATTTGCAAAGTGACAGAGTATCTCTCAATTTCGAGGTTAAGCTCATTAAGGTGTAAAATCTTTCAAATCCAAATCGTGCTACAGAATATGAAGCCGTTGAAGTGCTCCTACTTGAGAAACTCTTGGAATACTAGAGAACTTATAGAGATTTTTGAGACATTGAGAGGCGAGAAATGCATGGATGGAACCTTGAAAGCACTTATTAAAACAGCAAATAAGTCAATTTCAAGGTTGTTTTATAAATATTATTCCATCATCCTCTGTTCAACAGAAGATGATGTAACCATTATGACGGGGTTAGTTTGTTGGTGTCGACAGAGAAATGTTCTTAATAAGAAAGTTGGGATGGGGGACCCTGATCATCTTATGGAGCCTAAACCAACGGGGGATAATTTTAGGGGTGGGCCCACAAATCTTTCTATTTAGAATTTAATCAAGAATAATTTCTGCCGGTTTACACACACAACTGCAACTATTCATATTACCAGCGATTTTACGATTGCAGAGAGGAGTGTGTTGTCTCTATGTGTGTGTCATCTCAGTGCTTGTGTCGTCTCTATGTGTTTGTCGTCTCTAAGTGTCTGTCGTCTCTTTGATTGTGCCGTCTCTGTGTGTGTATCGGCTCTGTGTGTCTGTTGTCTCTTTGTGTGTGTCGTCTCTGTGTGTGTGTCATCTCTTTGTGTTTGTAATCTTCAAAAATTGTTACTTCTAAAAAAAATTAGTATCATTGACAGAAAACTTGTTACTTCTAACTGATAACTTGTTATCAGTGAAAAAAAATTGTTTTCTTTTAAGAGAAATTTATTATCATTGACGGAAAGAATGATGCTCTTAGAAAAATATGTTACTGTTAAGAAAACACCTATTACTTCTAAGAGAATTTTGAGTGCGTTAAGGAAAAGTTTGTTTGTATTAGTGGAAAATGTTAAGAAAATATCCGTTTCTTCTAAGAGAAATTTGAATGTGTTAAGTAAATGTTTGTTAGTATTAATGGAAAATGTTGATACTTCGAAGAGAAAATTTGTTAGTGTTAAGGAAAACTTGCTACTTCTGACAGAAAACTTGCTATCATAACGAAAAAATTGTTACTTCTAAGAAAAGAAATGGAATCATTGACAGAAAACTTGTTACTTCTAACAGATGAATTGTTATCATTCTAACAAATTTTGCAAATACTAAATGTGAATTTCTTATGTTTTAAGTATGTTTTATCTCATTCGAAGACGTTTAATAAAAAGTTGAAAAAATTTTATGTTAAAAGAATAAAAAAAGTTAAATAAAACTTTAAAAAGTATAAAAAAATGGGGGGGGGGGGTAAAAGTTGTAGGGGGTAGACCCTTCTATGTCTCAAGCACGGAAAATGGGGGAGGGGCCTAAAAAGTTGGGGGAAGGGGTAGGGGGCTTGGGGTTCGGGTAGGGGACCATACTGTTCAAATGAAACTTGCGTATTATAACGACCACGGAGTTTCACCCCAAATCATCCTCTAAAATGTCTCAAAGTGTTTCACCCCAAAAAATCCCTAAAATGTTGATTAATTTGTTTTCGCCCAAATAATCCCCTAAAAGTAATTTCTGTGTGTTCCTTTGTTTTGGCGTCCCTGCGTTGTCACCTTTAAAATTCCTAGGAAACCATTTCCCACGTAATTTATACATTCAATCTGTCTTGAATCTTGTTTGAATTTCTAAAAATATATCTAAGGTGTTCCTAGTTACACCATTAAGGTTTCGAAAGAATATTAATTTATCCCTAAGACCTAAAGACCAGAGAAACCATATTTAAAAATAGAATATTAATTTATCTCTTAGACCTAAAGACTAGAGAATTCATATTGTTTCTTAATCCCCTAATGATACATTAGAATTCCCCGTCGGATTTCCATATGTCTACATCCAAGTTGTTGTTGAACTAATGTCTACATCCAGCAATTGTTGTTGAACTTATGTTGACATCCAAGAAACATCCAGCAACTGTTGTTGGACTTATGTCTACATCCAAGAAACATCCAGCAATTGTTGTTAGACTTGTGTCAACATCCAAGAAAACAACAAACAAATTGACCAACACTCATAATCATCAAACAACCATCAACAAATAGAACAGAAACCATGAAAAAAACATCAACAACCAGAAATCATGAAATAACCATATGATCATCAACAAACAGAACAGAAACAACATCAAATAACCATCAAACAGAACAGAACATGAAAAAACAACATCAAATCATCAACCATCAACAAACAGAACAGAAACAACATCAAATCATCAACAATCAACAAAAGAACATGAAAAAACATCAAATAACCATCAAAACATGAAAAAAACATCAAATAACCATCGAACAGAACAGAACATGGAAAAAAACATCAAATCATCAACTATCAACAAACAGAACATAAAAACATCAAATGACCATCAAACCATGAAAAAAAACATCAAATAACCATCAAACAGAACAGAACCATGAAAAAACATCAAACAACAGTTAGACTCGAATATAGATGGCAGCAGTTGTGCCCCGTCGCGCTGGCACTGTTCTCCCTACTACTAGCTCTTTGAATTTCCAATCGAATGAGCCCTTTTTCAAGTTTCTATGCCAAAGATTTCAATAAAAACCTTACATGTCCCCAGGGCATAACTTATAACCCTTGCCCTGAAGACTGTGGGGGGAGTGTTGTAATCAAAGGTATAATTTCCTGAACTTTGAACTGCGTGGAACAAAATGGCTATCTCAAAATCTTTATTGGATGTGTTTGGGGAAATGGTGGGCGTGAAAGGGGTGTTAGTTGCTTTCCAATCACTTTCGACTATTAAAAGGGCACTAGTCATTTCGATTTGCAATCGAATGAGCCCTTTTTGAAGTTTATCATCAACGCGTTCTATAAAAACCTTATATGCCCCCTGGGCATAATTTAAAACCCTTGCCCTGAGGGCTGTGGGGGGGGGGGTGTCATCCTCAAAGACCAGAACTTAAAACTACGTTGAGTAAAATGGCTGTCTCAAAGTTTTGATTAGATGTATTTGGGGAAAAGGTGGACTTGAGACGCGGGATAGTTGCCCTCTAATCACTTTGGACTATTAAAAAGGGCACTAGCCCTTTGAATTTCCAATTGAATGAGTCTTTTTTGAAGTTTCTACGACAACACCTTCTATATAAAAAACCTTATCTGCCCCCAGGGCATTACTTACAACCCTTGCCCTAAGGGCTGTGGGGGACTGTCCTTCTCAAAAACATAATTTCTATGTGAAAATCAACTACGCTGAACGAAATGGCTATCTCAAAATTTTTATTGAATGTGTTTCGGGAAATGGTGGGTGCAGAAGGGGTTTTAGTCACCTTTCAATCACTTTCGACTATTAAAATGGGTATAAGCCACTCCAATTTCCAATTGAATGAGCCCTTTTCGAAGTTTCTATGACAACTTCTTCGATACGAAGTGCCCTGCTCTAAAGCAAAAAAAAATAACAAATAATACATTGTGCCAACATCGTTCTTATATGCCCTAAGGACATAACTTAAAACCCTTGCCCTGAGGGTTTTGAGGGAGTTTCCTCCTTAAAAATATTTTTTCTATCTGGAAATCAACTACGCTGAACAAAATGGCTATCTCAAAATTTTGATTGGATGTGTTTGGGAGAATTATAGGCTTGGGGGGACTAGTTGCCCTCCAATCACTTTTTACTATTAAAAAGGGCACTAGCCACTCAAATTTCCAATCGAATTAGCCCTTTTCGAAGTTTCTACGACACGTCCTTCGATACGAAGTGCCCTGGTATGGAAAAAAATAATAATAATACATTGTGCCAACGTTCTTTACTTAGGCAGCGCGATCGCGCTGCCTATGATTAATGCAACAACTTTCTACATAAAACTTATATGCCCCCAGGGAATAACTTACATTTCTTGCACTGAGGGCTCTGAGGTTGCTATCGTTAGTCACTATCCAATCACTTTCAACTATTAAAAAAGGCACTAGCCCTTTGAATTTCCAATTGAATGAGCCCTTTTGAAGTTTCGACAACGCTTTCAATAAAAACTTTATATACCCCCAAGGCATAACTTACAACCCTTGCCCTGAGGGCTGTGGGGGAGGGGTTGGCATTGTTAAAGACCTAATTGCCAAAACTTTCAACTACGTTGAATAAAATGGCTATCTAAAAATTTTTATTGGATGTGTTTGGGGAAGAGGTGGGCCTGAGAGGGGGGTTAGTTGCCCTCAAATTGATTTTGATTATTAAAAAGCGTGAAGAGCCCTTTGAATGAGCCCTTTTTTAAGTTTCTACGACGGAGATTTCAATAAAAACCTTATGTGCCCCCAGGTCATAACTTATAACCCTTGCCCTACAGACTGTTGGGGGAATGTCCTGCTCAAAGGTATAATTTCATGAACTTTGAACGTCTTGGGACAAATTGGCTATCTCAAAATTTTTATTGGATGTGTTTGGGGAAATGATGGGCGTGGAAGGGGTGTTAGTCGCCTTCCAATCACTTTCAACTATTAAAAAGGGCACTAGCCATTTCAATTTCCAATTGAATGAGCCCTTTTGAAGTTTCAACAACGCTTTCAATAAAAACTTTATATACCCCCAGGGCATAACTTACAACCCTTGCCCTGAGGGCTGTGGGGGAGAGGTTTTCATCCTTAAAGACCTATTTGCCAAAACTTTCAACTACGTTGAATAAAATGGTTATCTAAAAATTTTGATTGGATGTGTTTGGGGAAGAGGTGGGCATGAGAGGGGGGTTAGTTGCCCTCAAATCGATTTTGATTATTAAAAAGAGTACTAGCCCTTTGAATTTCAAATCGAATGAGCCCTTTTTCAAGTTTCTAACACAGAGATTTCAATAAAAACCTTATGTGCCCCCAGGTCATAACTTATAACCCTTGCCCTACAGACTGTTGGGGGAATGTCCTGCTCAAAGGTATAATTTCATGAACTTTGAACGTCTTGGGACAAAATGGCTATCTCAAAATTTTTATTGGATGTGTTTGGGGAAATGATGGGCGTGGAAGGGATGTCAGTTGCCCTCCAATCACTTTCAACTATTAAAAAGGGCACTAGCCATTTCAATTTCCAATTGAATGAGCCCTTTTTGAAGCTTCTACGACAAGGCGTTCTATAAAAACCTTATATTCCCCCAGGGCATAACTTACAACCCTTGCCCCGAGGGTTGTAGGGGAGTGTCCTCCTCAAAAACATATTTTCTATCAGAAAATCATCTTCTCTGAACAAAATGCCTATCTCAAAATTTTGATTGGATGTGTTTGGGGGAATGATGTACGTTGGGGGGGGGGGGCGAGGTGCCCGCCAATCACTTTCGACTATTATAAAGGGCACTAGCCCTTTGAATTTCCAATCAAATGAGCCTATTTTTAAGTTTCTGCGACAACACCTTCCCCCCAAACTTATATTCCCCCCAGGGCATAACTTACAACCCTTGCCCTGAAGGCTGTGAGGGAGTGTCCTCCTCAAAAACGTAATTTCTATGTGGAAATCAACTACGTTGAACAAAATGGCTATCTCAAAATTTTTATTGGATGTGTTTCGGGAAATGTTGGGCGTGGATGGGGTGTTAGTTACCTTCCAATGACTTTCGACTATTAAAAAGGACACAAGCCACTCCAATTTCTAATTGAATGAGCCCCTTTCAAAGTTTCTTCGACAACTTCTTCGATACGAAGCGCCCTGCTCTAAAGGAAAAAATAATAAATAATACATTGTTCCAACATCGTTCCTATATGCCCTCAGGACAAATCTTAAAACCCTTGCCCCGAGGGTTGTGGGGGAGTGTCCTCCTCAAAAACATATTTTCTATCTGGAAATCAACTACACTGAACAAATTGCTATCTCGAAATTTTGTTTGGATGTGTTTGGGCGAATGATCTGTGTGGGGGGTCTAGTTGCCCTCCAATCACTTTCGACTATCAAAAAGGGCACTTGCCACTACAAACTCCAATTGAATGAGCCCTTTTCGAAATTTCTACGACAACTCCTTCAATACGAAGTGCCCGGGTATGGAGAAACAAAATAAATAAATAATACATTGTGCCCACATCGTTCTTTACTTAGGCAGCGCTATTGCGCTGCCTATGAAAGGCATATACCCTTGCGAATTTGACAATACCACCTAATTTCGTCAGGAAGATTTTACTGCCCATCGCATAGTTTATGATTCAATTCTCGAGCAAAAATACACTCTTGACGAATAGGAATTAAATAAAAAAATTAGGTTAAAGGGAGGATGTAAAAATAGGAATAGTTATTGCAAATTGTGCTTGGCAAGTTATGTATTGACTTTGTTGGTTATTTTTTGTAAGAACACGGATGATAATACGACGAATTTAAGTTATTATTAAGTTATTACTTAAATATTATTATTTAAGTTATTTTAGGATTTAGGTTATTATATTTTTATCCCTCATTTGCTGTTGGATCTATTCACTACAGAGAAATTAGGCTTGATAACCGATGCTGATAAACACCTATTCGTTGAAAAAACAATGAGATGTGAGTGCATCTTTCACGATGATTGTATACTGAAAACTGGCCCGACTGGCCTTACTGGTAAAAAGTATAAGGCACTTTTTCCTGAACCCTGACTCCCTATATCCGTCGGCAGTGGCACTACTTTCTATCTTGCGGCAAAAAATGGCTGGAAAGTCCTTGTGAACCGAACATCCCCAACATTACCGGAGTCGAGGAAAATGAGCCACAAGGATGTTTTTTTTAATTGACTATAAAATACCGGTAGAATTCCATGAATTGGTAAAATATTTTGTCTCTTCATTCATAAGCTGACGGTGTCAAGGACTCAAAGAATTTATAGTCTTTCACTAATAGAGGAAAGGGTATGCATTGGGGGCCTTCAAAGCCAAAAGTTATTGTCGGTCTTCATCCGAAATAACATATTACTGTACACCATGTCATTTTAAGATAAATGGTTACAAAGTCACAGAAAATCCATAGTAAGGCTCTCCATTTGGCCAAAACCTCTACTTGAAAGTATTTATTGACACTTTTGTGCATAAAGGATCGGAGGAAACAACAAAGTTTGAAAAGGAAATCTTTCAACTCACTTTAAACTCCGTCTTTGGTAAAATGTGTGAGAGTGTATGCTATTTCAGTCCAAATGACACTGTTACCAATTCTAAAGAATGTGCTCGCGTTATTTTCGATCTGAATTTCACATCATTCACCAGCATAGACTCAAATACGGTTTGTTTGCATAGAAACGAAAACTTTATTTTAATTAAAAATATTGCTGCTGAGAGCTCTATTCTGGAAATTTCAAATAAACTCATGTGGACATATCCCTTTGTGTCACAAGTTTTTATTCTCATCTGTGGAGCTGGCCGCGAATAAAAGTTCTGTTTTCATGGTGTATAAAAACAGGGCATTTGAAATCGCGGTGTTTAAAGCGCTTTTGGATTAGTTCAATTTCTCTTCAGCGTATCCTGAAACTTTCAACTTAATACTCTTGCTAATTTGCTACAGAACTAGTTTACATAATGGGACATTTTTTTAGCCGTTCAGTTCTATAAAAAAAAAGTTATAGCAATAAACTGTAAGTAGTTTGTGACTCAGCTTAAAAGTAACCGAAACCATAAGAAAGGAATTTTGATAACAGTTGATGCCAACTGGCTTTTTAACATGGATTCTACATATAAAAATTTCATTAAGTTCAATACTATTCACCAAAAGCAAAGAGACTGAGAAGAATGACCTGATTTTTGAAAAAACGAGGTAATACCCCAAAAAGTCAATGAAGCTTCTTTAAATCACCCTATTACATTCAGCACATCAGAAAACCTTATTGTAGAGGTTCTGAGCTCTGATCAACCAAAATATAAAATTTTGTACATTTTGACAGAAGATCGATCACGAATATGTTTGTTTGCTTTGTTTTTATTATTTTTTGTTCTAGTGTTTTCTTTTAAGCGATCATGGAGATTTAAGGGCAAGTAACCTCGCTCTCCCCACACCTCTTTTCCCAAAAGACAGCCGAACGAAAAAAATTTTTAAACAAAATGATTTTGCATTGTTGAAAGGTCTAATAACTATTCCTCTGAAAATCACAAAAAAGGTGTGACACTAGAAACAAGTAAAACCACAGCTAATCCTTGATGCACACATTAAGCTCTTCTTCCAGAAAGTTTAAAATGAATTCCTTATAACAGCGCATCCAGAAAACATACTTTCTCTGAAAATGGACCGGAAAACTGGGAACTAAAGTTAATACTTTGGTGCCATCTTTTTGTTTTTTGGCCCAGAAGTGCAGTAATATGAAAACTGAAAGAATAAAACAGAGAACGGTAGAAGAAACTACTTTTTTAGCAATATTTTCTGAAGAAGGGGACGACCAGAGATGATAAGTGATAAAGAAAATAGTTTTTAAACGTCATATAGAACAAAAAAGGGACAAAAGTGGAGCTGAGACTCTAAATTTGTTTATTTTAGTTTTAACTTAGAACAAAAATTACGTGGACAGCTTAGGGATGCATCAAGTGGGGGAATGCAGGGTGTCAGTCCCCCCTTCCTAAAATTTATCCCGATTTTAAAATATAACAAAATTGCATATAAATAATTATTGGATGAGTTTTTTTTTCCTAGCCCCCTGCCCCTAAAAAAAATCCTGGCTACGGCCTATGAAGAGCTGATAAACGTTTTCATGCATTTTTTGAAAAAAAAAACAGCAAGCCTAGACAGTTTTTCGTGCTTCCATTTTTACGTCACCTTTTTTCCAGAAAATGGGTTGTCTGGACATGCTAAAGAAATACAAAAAGTATTAATACTTGATTTTTCTTACATCAAAATATACGTTTCAAATATTTTGTTTACATCCCAATTATCTTAATACACTTTAACACCAACTGTGCATGTGCATTTTTCTTTTCAGCACCCTGATCAGCTCAGAACACATTTTTTATTCTTTTACATAAAAACAACTGAAGAATGGGCAAAAAACAAATGTAACCACACTTAAACCGACCGTAGTCGTGTCGCAGCAAAAGCTCAAATTAAAAAATTGTATACAGGGTATATGAACTGCCAATTAGTCCTTTCATCCCTTTGATTCACAAAAAAATTAGCTTCAGATAATAAAAAATCATCCGTTCTTATATGTAACCAACCCCTGGAAGTAAAGAAGTCTTCCTGTCAGTTTATAACCCGCAATATTGAGCTACCTATCCTCAGCAGTTTAAGGCCTATAGGCTGTCCGGTACCAATACGGTTCTTCCCACTCAGAGTTAGTTCAGACGTTTGGGAATTCCCTTTCTCCGTATGGGAATTTCGATAGGGAGTTTAGTAATTTCCATTCGGAGTATGGTTTGGATTTTTTCTAGCTTTTCCGTACGGAGGGCTGAAGTAATTGGGAATTTGTGGCGGTATCTTTGAAATTTGAAAAACATGTCGATTGTCAGGCATCATAAAATACCCAATTTGATTGCCCTTGTAAAGAATTTTCAACTTTTGCATGATGCTTCAAGTTCAGACTACAAGAAAAGTCGACTCAGGTAAAAAGCAGCTTCCAAGTCTGTATCTTCAGTCATGACTTCTGATGTTTGAATATTTTGCCAATATTTGCAATCTTGCAGTTTGGATATGTTTGAACATTCTCCCTATAGGAAATCCCATGGGTTTTCCCCAAACGTCTGAACTAACTCTCAATCCCACTCGCTTCTGCACATTCCAAATCATTTGATGAATCAACCCTTTTTCTTTTGTGTTCATTGTGCTTTAGTGATCACTAATCAATTTGTCTCTTTTTTAAAAATCAATATATGTCTTAAATGTTTTTCTATCAATTTGCCAAGGCAGGTTAGAATCCAGCATTGCTATGTAAGTATTTGGTATATTAGCCATGCAGCAGAGGCGCTTAAGGAAAATAGTCTCCACACTCAGTGGCTGACAATCAAATAAGACATGCTGGATGGTTTCATCGGTTGAGAAGCAGACATGGCATAGGGGGGAGTGATGTAACTTCCAACTAAATAACAAACTATTGAGAAGAAGGGCATCTGATTTCAGACGGTAATATAGCACTGTGTGTAATCTTGTATCAAAAGGTGATAAAATTTATTGACAGTGATTAACAGTAGATCTTTGTCATATAATGTCTCGTGAATTGAGGTCAGAGGAAGGACCTGGTTTTAACAAAGAAGCCTTGGCTGCAAGTAAATGAGCATTATCGTTATATTTGATGCTCTTATGACCTGAAACATGTTGAAAATAAATCTGGTTGTCTTTGGCCTGAAGGTTCAGAAGCTGTCTTCTAATATTGAATAGGCCCTTTTCATTTACAGTTCTATTAAATTTTTTTAGCAACCGTATTGCCAATTTGGAGTCAGAAGGGCAAAGAATATTCTCTTTTTATTAATCAGAATAAGTTCTGCTCAACAAATAGGTGGACTCATTTCCCAAAGCGGAGAGTCAGTAAAGGGGTGCGCATATGCGCATATAGGGAATACTGACTCCAATTTGGGACCTCCAGTTGAAACTGATTCCAAGATGAATGGCCATTTTTGCAAGCTAATTTCAAAGCAGAGGTATGTTTATACATAAAATGCTTGCTTCCATAAGCTTGAATTCGCAAGAAGTATTTTTTCCTTTGACTGGATGCTGTTTCACTTGGGGAGACAAAACCAGACAATTCTTTTGACTTAGAGCATTAAGGCCATATAATGATTGAGATAAATGAAATTCTGAAACATGCAAATTAAACTGAAGGGGAATCCCAATAGCTCCTTGAGGAAGACTTCTGGTATTGGGACTAGTCTCTCCCCTACGCTAAATAACTTGAACACAAAAACTTCTATCATGTGTGTGTGTGTGTGTGTGTTGTGTCTGTGTGGGTGTTTGGGTTGTCTGTGTGTGTGTGTTGTGTCTGTTTTTGTGTTTGGGCTCTGTGTGTGTGTGTTGTGGCTGTGTGTGTGTGTTGTCTCTGTGTGTGTGTGTTGTCTGTGTGTGTGTGTGGTCTCTGTGTGTGTGTGTGTTCTGTCTGTGTGTGTGTGTTGTCTCTGTGTGTGTGTGTTGTCTCTGTGTGTGTGTGTTGTCTCTGTGTGTGTTTGTTCTGTCTGTGGGAGTGTTTTCTCTCTGTTTTTGTGTTTGGTGTCTGTGTTGGTGTGTTGTCTGTGTGTGTGTGTTGTCGCTGTGTGTGTGTGGTGTCTCTTGGTGTATGTGTGTGTGTGTCTGTGTGTGTGTTTGTGTGTGTGTTTGTGTGTGTGTGTGTTTGTGTGTGTCTGTGTGTGTGTTTGTGTGTGTCTGTGTGTGTGTGTGTGTGAAGATGGGGCGATGACAGAAGGGTGTCTTAGAGTAGTTATAGTGCTGTACTGTGGCATGAATTGCTTGTGAAAAACCCAAATGAATGACTTGAACTAAAATTTTTAACAAGAAATGTCTGATAAGTGTTTTTGGGGAGAAGGGATGATGATAGAAGGGTGTCTTAGAGTTGTTATATTGTGATACTGTGGGTCAAATTGCTCGCGATAACCCAAAAGAATGGGTTGAAATAAAATTTGTTACAAGAAATGTCTGAAAAGTGTTTTTGGTTAGATGGGGTGATGACAGAGGGGGGTCTTAGAGTAGTTATAGTGCTGTACTGTGGGCCAAATTGCTCGCGAAAACCCGAAGGAATGACTTGAAAATAAAATTTTTTATGAGAATTATCTGAAAAGTGTTTTGTGGGGAGATGGGGCGATGATAGAGGGGTTTCTTAGAGTAGTTATAGTGCTGTACTGTGGCATGAATTGCTTGCGAAAATTCGGATGAATGACGCCTCTTTAACTCTTTAGAGAACGTTGTTTTTTTCAAATAATTTCTGCACGTTTTTGTACAGTTTATTACTTATTATTGCTTGACTAACTGTTTGCTGATCGTGTCAGGAGTTATTTAAAAAAGAAACTGAGTTTATTTTTTAAACTGTAAATTCAGTATATAAAAATTTTCTCTGACGGTGAATCAAACCCGAGTTTTCCGCCTGACAGTCAGGAGTCTTGACCGCTGGACTAAAGAGACATAATTATAATTGTTTTTTAGTAAAGTGAATCTATTTTTTAAAGCAAGCAAATCCCCATAAAACTTGATATTTGGTTTTTGGAAAACAGGGAAGGAGTGATCAGATTGAGCTGAAATTTCGAGGATAAGCTCCCAGGCCCCAGGAAAAGTTATCCTATAAATTTCAGCCTGATCAGACAACGTTAAAGGGGGGTTGTGGTGGGAAAAATTAACATGGGCTATTATAGGAAAACGAGGTTTTCCGTAAATGTAAATTCGGGGGATAATTTTTTCGGTCTGAAAATATCAAAAGACCCAACAAAATCGAATTTTGCATTGAATGAGTGCAAAGTTATCTGGATCAGGGGCCAACTCTGACCTGTCAGCGTGGATAAGAAAAAAAAAGAGAATAGAAGTTTAAGCGACGAACTGTGACTTTTTTTCAACAAGGCCAAACTCATCAGATTGAGCTGAAATTATGAGGATAAGCTCCCGGGCCCTAGGAAAACTTAGCCTCTAAATCAGCCCAATCGGACAACGTCAAAGGGGGGCTGTGGTGGGAGGGTCGAAACTTCCGGCCCAGTTTACCCCATGAAGACAAAGTCGGAGGAGGATGAAATTTTGCACGTTTCTTAGTTTGAGCTTGGGCTACAAAATGCGATCACCACCGTCTCTCTGCGGCCTCTAGGACCTGAAATCGCTTAACATTGTGGTGGGTCGCCTCTTTATAGAGGCACAAGTGTGCCTCCTTGATAAAGCCGGAGGGGGGTGAAATTTTGCAAGTTTCTTAGTTTGATCTTGGGCTACAAAATGCGATTACCGCTGTCTCTCTGTGACCGCTAGGACTGGAAATTGCTTGCGGGCTCTTATAGGAAAACGAGCCCACGTTTTCGCGGGCTAGCCCGCTTATAGCGGGTTCTTATAGGAAAACGAGGTTTTTCGTAAATTTAAATTCGGGGGATAATTTTTTCGGTCTGAAAATATCAAAATGCCCTAACAGGTCGAATTCTGCTTTGAATGAGTCCTCATTCACCCGGATCAGTTGCCAACTGTGGCCTGTAGGCGTGGCTAAGAAAAAAAAAGAAATGATGAATTTTAAGTGGCTATATGTGTTTTTTTGAAAACAGGGAAGGAGTGATCGGATTGAGCTGAAATTTTGAGGATAAGCTCCCGGGCCCGAGGAAAGCTTAACCTCTAAATTTCAGCCAAATCAAACAACGTTAAAGGGGGGCTTTGGTGGGAGGGTCGAAACTTCCGGCCCAGTTTACCCCATGAAGATAAAGTCGGAGGAGGATGAAATTTTGCAAGTTTCTTAGTTTGAGCTTGGGCTACAAAATGCAATTACCGCCGTCTCTTTGCGACCCCTAGGACCTGAAATCACTTAACATTGTGGTGGGTCGCCTCTTTATAGAATCACAAGTGTGCCTCCTTGATATCTCATAGCAACTGATACTTTTCTTGCAGGGTGCACTGTTGGTATAGCCCCATCTTTAAGGAATATTTCACAGGTACCTTCCATCTGTCCAATCCCATTGAATAAATCTTGGTATTTGTTTGGTAGCTAATCAACTGTGTTTTTTTCTGTGTTCAGAATCATTTTGATTAGGTTCATTTCTTTCGAGGTCTGCAACCCTAGAATAGGTACATAATTATCTTCTATTACATAAAATTTGTACATTTGGACATCAGACTTGTATTTACAAAATAGGGAGCAGGTACCAATGGTTGGGATTCTTGATCCATTGTAACTTGTGAGGTTTTGTGTAGTTGGTTGAATCTGTGGCACTGGATTCATTTTTATCAAGGCATGGCGAATTATGAAGTTAACTTGTGGTCCTGCATCAATTTTAAATTCTGATATCTCAAAGCGGTCTCGCTTTGAGATAATTTAAAGGTAGTAATAATAGGGAAATTATTATATAATTTCTACTGCAACCCTCTAACGTCAGAGCATCCCTGTTTCTAGTGCTCAGCAAGCAAGATTCGTGTCCTGGCAAAATTCCAGTCATTGATACATTGTTTTTCTGGAAGACCCCCTGGATTTCCGGTGATTAGGTCTAATATGAATGATGCAAGTGTATCTCACAAACAAGTCTAAAAGGACTCCATGGACCTCCAGCATGCCACATACACATGCGTATTAACAGCAATGTATATCTTAAGCAAAAACACCTAATGGGAGAGCTTGGAAGATCATCATGCGAGAAGGGCAGATGTCCAAACCAATAATCAATCAAATCAATCAATCAATTTATTAATACTAAAAAAAAAAAACAATACAATTACAAACTTAAAAATTTAAACACGCCCAAGAAGCTAAGCTTGTACAGGGCCAACAAAATAAATAAGACACTATTATAAAGCACTAAAAAAAAAAAAAAAAAAAAAAAAAAAAAAAAAAAATTAGATAAGAGACAAAGAGAGAATAAAAAGAGAATAAAAAGTATACTTATGGTTCAGAGCGGAATGGTGCTACGACACTGTTCTCACACTAGCATCAGTTCTCCACATGACACAACCCCCCCGCCCCTTTGAAAACAGAGAAACGCTCTCCCTTTCTTTGCTAGTGTTTGATACTCTAAGTATTTCATCTCACAATATTACACTATTACTCCCCCTGTGACATACCGCTGTCATATCCCCATCTACCCAAAAACACTTTTCAGACATTTCTTGTTAAAAATTTTATTTCATTCATCCGGATTAAAGTTTGACTTTCTCACAACTCTTTTTTTTAAACAATAAAAACTTTAGCGTAAAGAGCAAGGCGTTGAGGAGGGTACAGCCCCTTTCATATACGGAATCATTTCTGTTCGTTCTAAGATTTAATGTCGCTCCTTACTTTCAGTTGAAAAAACTTTTTTTTTATTTAAAGGCTGCGAAAGCGGGGGCTTGGGGGGCGGCAGCCCCCCAACTGTGCCTCCTAATCCCTGTACGTTTTAAGGTTCGACCTAGTAACTCAGCCTCTTTAACTCTTTAGAAAACGTAGTTTTTTTCAAATAATAAACTAAGAGAAGAACTAGAAAGACTAACAGCATGATATAATACAGAAGGTTGATCAACCAACAGAATGGGTAAATTCAATGGTAATGGTTGGAAAAAAAAGACGGAAATGTAAGACTGTGTATAGATCCAGTGGACTTACATAAAGCAATACAAAGACCTCACTACCCAGTACCTGCCTTCAATGATGTGATAGCCAATCTCTCAGGTGCTACCATCTTTTCTAAGCTTGATGCCACCTCTGGATATTGGTCAATTGTTTTATCAGAAAAAGCTTTATACTTACAACATTTAGTACCATCTATGGACGATATAGATGGAACAGATATCCTTTTTGCCTCATATCCTCTCAGGATGGGTTCCAGAAAAAAATGGAAGAGATTTTTGAGGGTCTAGAAGGAGTAAAAATATTAGTAGACGACATCCTTATTTACGCCAATACACCTGAAGATCACTGTAAGAGACTAGAACTACTATTAGAAACAGCTAAACAAAAAGGAATACATTTTAACAAAAACAAATGATAATTTGCAGTTAATACTGTGTGCTATTTGGACACTGGAATGCAACCTGACCCCCCAAAAATACGAGCTATTACTGAAATGCCATCACCCTCAACCAAAAAATAATTACAAACCCTGCTTGGAATGCCAAACTTTCTTTCAAGATATATACCCAATCTTGCCACAAAAAATCGTCCTTTGAGAGACCTACTAGAAGATGAAATATTTGTTGGGAACAACACCATGAAACAAGCTTGAAAGAAATTAAACAGACTGTCGTATCAAACCTTGTGTACTTCAATAAAATCAGTGATATAATCCAGTTGAAGTTGACACCTCTAAACATGGACTAGGGGCAAGAATCTCATCTGGTGCAAATATATTTGGGTATGCTTCAAGGTCTCTAAACAAACAGAACAAAACTATTCACAACTTGAGAAAGAACTGTTTGCAATTGTGTTTGAAGTCAAACATGTTCACCATTACATCTATGGCCGGAGGATAGATGTCATCAATGATCACAGACCACTCGAAAATGTTCTAACCAAGCCTCTACACAAAGCGCCTCCAAGAATCCAACAATAGAATATATACATCCAGCCATACGATCTAAGAATCCATTATAGACCGGGCAAAGACATTCCCATTGTCAATACCCTATCATATTGTATGGCATATAGGAAAACAAGACCCTTACATTGGAATTCAGAAATGCTCCCATTGCTTATTTTATAGGTGCTTGGGTCTAAATAAATTGGTTATCTGAACATCCTCTTTCCAATTTCTGCAGCACTCACACATGACATCACCGAAACCCTGCCTCCATGTGATCACTTTCTATTTTTATTAAAATATAAATAGGCTACTTCATGTTTTGTAATTGAAGTACAATTAATGCTATTATTTTAACATATTATTAGAATTTCTACTAAAAACAAACTGAAGCTTAAAAATATTGGAGCAATGCCACTTAATTTTGCTGATTCTCCTAATATTTTAGTGTGATCAGGCAAATGTTCATCTCAGTCAATAAAAATGATAATCAGTTGAAAAAAATTGTTTGTTTTTTCCCTCCTCCCTCCACCTAAAAAGGTGGCTATTAATGCCAATGCTAGCAGGGTTTGAATCATAGTAGTTCTCATAGTGGCAGCACTATTTCCAGACTGATCATCATTTTTCCAGCTTTGTCAATTTACTCACCATCCCTCCTTATTCCTTCTGTAAAACTACTATTAAAGTTGTTATAAACTCCTTCTCAACCTTATTATAAGCTACTTCCCAAAAAATGACCAACTCCTCTTTCATTAAGAACACAAATAACACCCAGGCCTGGCCATCTTCCCTTTTATCCCCACCATTGAGTCCAAGACTTCTTCCCCCTCCATCATCTTGACGGCTCTAGGGTATCAGAGGTCAGAATGGGGATGAAATATAGCTTATAATATAGACCCCACTATAAAGTGATCCCTACAAGAGGCAGACCTAGTAATAAAAACTGTGCATAAATTTTATCTTCCATTTTCTCATCTATCTACCAATTTCAGAGAAAGAAGTGTCATCTAGCTTCGACAGACATTTGTTTCCTGTCAAAAGTTCTATCTTTGACTGATGAGACTCAAAAGAAAAGCCTGAGATTACGCCTGGAAAATACCTACTATGCTCCAAACCAACTAATAGTTGAAAACTGGCTCTCTCAAACCGAAAATGAAATCAGAAGTCAAGAAAGGTATGTTTATTGTTTATTAATGTTCTAATTGAGGATTATTGATCTTTTATCTAATTGAGAGAAGATACAATTATGTGTCTTCTTATAGAATGTTTTTAAAATCAGGTTTGAAAGTAGACTTCAAAAATAGTAGTAAGGAAAAGAAGTTAAAGTGGAAAAAGACTTTTATGCAGTTTTTAAACTCAAATTTTAAATTAGACTTTAAAGAAGCAGACTAAATAAAAGTATGAAGGCAACTCTGACCTTGTTGGACTTTGTAGGCAACTCTTGTTAGCCAAGTGTTAATTTTTTTTTTTACTTCTGAAAGACTGTGAAAAAACTGCAGGTAACTATAGGGAAAAAATGTTTTAAAAAATAATGAATAGTAAAGGTTATTACTCTGAATAATCATGTTCATGCTTTAAGAGTTGGTCATATCTATGAATACGCTTTGTAATGTAGGCAAATAACTTTTTCATAAAATATTGCTGCTGATGGTCTTTTGTGTGTGAATTTGCACTAATTTGAGATTAATACTCAAGGCATAAAGCGGATATTTTGTCCAAATCTTGATACATATTCCACCACGACGAAGATAAGCAGTGATTCCACTAGACCAGGCCATGCTGACTTGGTGTCAACAGGCTCAAAGTGTGTTTTGGGATGTTGTCTGATAAATTCAGATAAAAAAGTAATAATGTGTTATTCTTTATTCAATGGTCTTAATATTACAGGTCTTAAGGGTCCTAGTTGAATAATAATCAGTGCTGTCGATTTACTTTTTTGCCCAAAACCTTTTTTACTTAACTTTGACCTCTGAAATTACATTCTTTTTTTATATATGCTATATATATATATATATATATATATATATATATATATATATATATATATATATATATATATATATATATATATATATATATATATATATATATGCTATGGAATTACATAGGCTGTGTAACTCCTGAAACCACCTAAGGATCTAGGTTGTAGGCACATATAATCTGGAAAAATATATACAAATCAAATTAGCAAGAATTCACTGTTGACTCCACCAGTAGTAAGCTTTATCAGGTATTTTTTACTAGCAGTAAATTTCAAATAAAAAAAAGTACTGCCACTACTACTACTAACAACATACTACTCTGCCAGGCCGGCTGCAGCGAACACAGCTGTGTCCACTGCTTCACCAAAATCTATTTAAACCATCACTCTTTATCCCCCTTCCTAATCAAGTTATAACGTCCTTTAAGTTCTACCAAATGACTTCTCCCTATTCCACTCAGGAACTGCCTGCTCTTTGTTCAGCCCCAGATGGATGGAAAAAAGTGGAATCTGGTAGTTTTTCATTATTCAACAGTAAACTATAGCTTTCTTTCATTATAGCCCAAAAAGTGGGATTAAACCGCATATTTAACCAATTCCTAAATTGATATACAGTTAGTAAAATGGATAGCCGTGCATACCTACGAATTCCTTAGACAATTTCTCCAGAGAATATGTAACAAATGGTATTCAGCTTATCAAATCCCTTCTTTTCAGAAGTGGACCATGTTTAGTGTCATTACTTTAGTTTGTAGTGTTCTTAACCTGGTATCAGTATTAGCTTTCTATTATTTTAAAATTTTTTCAACTGTGAAAAAACGTCCTGAGCCATTCTACTTTTTCTATCTTTATAGAATTCACTATCTTTGCTAGTAATACCATCCAGGTGCAAAATTAGGCACCAGTTGGTTATGATGTTTCATGATCAGCCTAGTAGAAAATTTTACTTTTTCTTTATTTTTACCATGCTACTTTGAATGGAAATGGTGGCCATAGAAACATCGAAGTAGAATCGTATGATTGGAAGTTGACAGTCCTAGTGCCTTCTTACAATTTGAAAATGATTAGAGGGTATCCATCCCCCTCCTATGCCTTTTCTGCTAGTCCCTTCCGATGGCTCTTTAAGGAATGGTGTCAATTGGGGGAAAGTGGGGCTTGTGCCCCATTCTAGATGTTTTGCCCCCCCCCCCCTTCAGCCTATATTTTTAAAGATACCTCTTTAGGGTGTTTTCTTGAAAAATGTTTTTGGTATTTTCTTTGGAAATATTGAAAAAAGTGACAAAGTGCACCCTTTAGATATTAAAATATGTGTTTTGCTCCCTCCTTCAATTTTTTTGAATTGCCGTCAGTGATGTATGTCTTGAAGGCAAATCAAATTCTTAGATAGCTTGATATGGATGATCTTGATGGGCTTTGTTCTATGGAACAAAGCAAAGGTAATGGGAGTACACGGAAGCAATTGAGGACGTGAAACTCTCCCAGACTTATATTATGCTGATGATTTAAATATCCTTGATGGAAATGTTATTAAAATGAATGAATTGTTTGAGGTTTTGTGATTTTTAATTTTGAATAATTGAAACTGTTGTTGCCTCACGAAACGCAATAGGCATCATTAGTGTAAATCATTCCTAGATACCCTTTTTTAAGTCAACTTAAAGTGCATGACTTGGCCTAAGACCAGACAGTAAGAAGGTCCCAGTACCTCCAGCTGAATGGAGACTTGGTGTAATTCTGGGTAGATCTTGGTTTCTACATGGCATTCTACTTAACAAAATTTGAAGTCCTGCGCAAGCAATTTCAAGCCTATCATTTCCAACTCAATATGTATTCATTGCTACAAATTTTATATTAAATTGTTAGGTATCCTGTAATAAATAACGCAGAGAGGAAAGGATTGATCAGCCAATCAAAACAAGTAAAATCCAGCATAATAGGGTATGATATTATCGAGTGGTGCCATCAGTCAAGGTTTTCCTACTGCGCTGTTTGCCAACTCATTTCTAGTTAGGCAAACGTGTCAAAGGTCTACTCTGAGGCCACGCAAGCAAGGTCCCAATTCTAGGGTTAAGGATCTAAGAAAGAGGTGTTGACAAAGTGGAAACCATAAAATATCTCACCACGCTAGAACAACTTCAACCCTTTATAATCACCTTATGGTCACCATCGTGTTCGTTCAGAGGATCCATGTTCTTATTATTCATAAAAATTACAGTTTTCTGCGGATATATAACTATCTGTTAAGTTTGTTGAACAAAATATTCTTCTGTTCGAAAAACATCCGAAGTCCTTAGTTACTTTTATTATGCATTCGGGCACAAGAAAAAGTTTCATGAGCAGCTAAGAGTTTGTTCCGTCTTGTGATTTTTTTTTTTTTTTTTTTTTTTGCATGAAACATTAAAGAATCTTAGCACTTAAAATTAAAAAAATCCAATTTTTTTAGTTTTTGAGCTATTTAAATAAACCGTCAACAAAGATTTTTTTGAAAACATTAGTGACTAGCTCAGCTGCCGAGTTCTCAGAAAACTTGTGGTATCATTGGTTCTGGCTTACAACTTGCCTTGCTAACAAAAGAAATTTGGGTGGTTTTAGGCCACTTTCATGCTGATTGTCTAAATTCTCTATTTTTTGCCCAGGTACAATGAAATACTCGGCAACAGTTAGTTAAAATAAATGAAAACGTTCTTAGATATAAAAACTGGCGTTAAGCCTTTATTTGGTGGCTGATCAGGTGGGACGGTGTTAGGGAGGAGACATTCTACTCCCACCAGAAGTCACTTATGTGTGTGTAGGTCTATTTACAAATTCGAATGTCTGTGCAAATTAATAAAAAAATAGATAGATGAATTGCATTGATGGGATAAAATTTATATTATTTTTTTCGGGGAGAGAATACCCAGGCAAGAGCGAAACGTTTTCGTATGTTTATATTTAGCCCAAGTGTTTATTGGAGTGCACTCTGTACCATTTTCAGCTTTATTTTTTATGAGTTATACTAATTTGTGTCTAATAAGCAATCTGGTGGACATTTTTCTCTTTCCTTCTAGACCCAGTCCGCAATCATCGCTCTCAAAGCAAAAGTACTGGATTTCACATGGATGTTTCTACTACTTCAGAAACCATTTGGTTGCCTTGCCCTTCCAACAAAACTAAGCAACCTGAGAAAATCTTTTTGAGAACAAGCGTTCCAATTAAGAAACTATCGAAACGCAATATTGATGACATCCGCCATGGCAGATGGCGGTGTGATTCTTGTGGAAAGATTGAAAATTCCTATTATTTATTGCAGTTGCATATATCTACAAACTGTGAAACAGGGTTGTCATTTAACTGTGACAAATGTGACATAGAAATAAACAACTTCACCGATTTCGCCATTCATTATATAGAACATGAAGCTAGCACAAAAAAGAAATGCCCTATTTGTTTATGTCCGAATGTTAATAACATTAAGGAGCATCTAGTTATGAAGGGTCATGTTTGGAAGGAAATTGCTGGATTTGAGTTTCCTGACAATTTATGCGACAGAAAAAACCAACAGCGATACCCGTGAAATTTTAACAATTCAATTGAGGATGGATACTCTCAAGGTATTTATTTATTTTTTTATTTTTTTTTATTTTTTTGTTCTTTAAGAATTTTCTCTATTACTTTCAAATTATTTTTTTCTATTCTTAAATGAAATACTGAAATACCTGATAAATTTTGATATAATAAATAATTAAACTTATATATTTTTTAAATATGTTTTTTTTCCAGTAAATTGTAAATTATATTCTGGTCTTTAGAATACAGGTAGAGGGGATGTCAGCCGCACTCCTCCTAATTTATGCGCGTTTTGAGTATGACTCGGCTATTTATTGCAACTCGTCTCTGTTTTGGGTTTTCTCCTATTTATTTGATTGTGATTTATGGTAGTTTTACGATTTAAAAAATTAACTTATTTTATTTCTGGTCGTCTTTAGTTTATTGTAGCTCTTTAAATTTATGTGAGAAACTTTCGTCGTGGAAAAAAAAGTATTTAAGATTAAATTTATGTTCGTTTTTAACTGTTCGTTTAAAATATTTGAATAGATTGCTTGGATATTTCTCCATAATCTTTTGGTAGTTGCTATGCTGGCCGTGAAGCTTTGGTCTCGACAAATTCAGAGTTATGTAGTTTTTTGTAGGGTCTTTTATTTTTTAGTACCCTTCCAGATATCAGTGCTAAACTTGTATTTATTTACAGATAGTTCTTTTTTTATTTATTCACAAAGAAAAAACTTGTTTTTTCTTTTTTGAACAGATCTCGTTTTTCTTTATTCATATTCACCCAAAAGAAAAAAAGTTTTGTAGTTTTTCACAGTTGTAGAGTATATTCCAGAAATTTTACTACTGGATATAGTAATTACTTCTGATTACAGGTGGAGCCAAATTATAGTTATGCTGTCTGTGGAATGAAAAACAAACACTGCATTAAAAACAGGAGAGTTAAATGAGAAAATTGTCCAAATTTCTAAAATTAATCTTCACCAAAATCAAGGATAAATATTCCTTTAATCTCTCTGCTACCTCTGCTACCTAATTCTTCTTCTTCTATTTAACAGCAGGTGGGCTTTTCAGTAAAACTATTTAGCCCTTTTCCTTTTGCTTCACTCTGTGGGCTACAGAGCTACTGGCTTGATTGCCTCATATTTATTAGATGAATTCAGATATCTTTCAGCAGATCTTTCGACTCTAGGAGTTAAAATATAAGATGATAGTATCGATTTCTATGCTCTGTGTGCAGGTATAGTTGGCTAGGCTCTTGGCTGATAGTGGGATTTTGTGGTGTTTGAAGTATTTTAACAGTTTAGAAAGCAAGGTATGTTGTGCAGACGTCAGCTTATTACATTCAAATAGGCAATGGTCAATTGTTTCATTATTCATATTACAATGCCTGCAAAGAGGGGACAGGGGAATTGAACCACTTGAATTAGAAAGCATATATGAGAATGCAAGGAAATTTAGTCCATTTGTTCCAGAACGAATTCTATGATAAATTTTAGAAAGATACTTATTGGGAAAGGGGGAAAGGATAGGATTAATCTTATTAAAATTAATATCTGATAGCCTCCATCGGTAAATATCTCTAATTGGGATTGGTCTCCCACTTGGCTGGTCAATATTTATAGCATTTTTTGCTATTTCATCAACCTGATGATTACCACTTATGCCAGAGTGGCTAGGAATGTACTGAAGTAAGTTTTTATGCCACTTGAAGCAAGATTATCAATAATACTGAGACAGTGATAAGTGCCAATGTCCAACTTATATTGAGGAGGTGAGGCCAGCAACTCAAGGCTTGATAAAGAGTCGGAATAGATGATAATATTATTCGAATTTTCAATCAAAGATTGGTTTTGCTTAAGGTGTTCTAATGCCATGATTATGGCATTTAACTCAGCAGACATTATAGATAAATTATTAAATAATCTCTCGCCCATTGCAATTTTCAGGCGAGGAAGGAAAACACCACTTGCAACCTTCTCATTCATTTTTGACCCATCGACAAATATTTGGAAGTGATTTTTATAGGTAATTGTATTAAGTTCTGCAAATTTTTTCTGAACAAAAGCAATGGGGGTTAAATCTTTATTCCATTTTGAAAATTCAGTATTTATTATGAGAAATTACCAATTCCATGGAGGGGATTGGGGGAAAGTAGGTGCAATAGACTTTGCTGGTACAGGGAACTTCTTTTGAATATTGGCATACTCATCTGCAATACCTCTATACATGGCTGGATTTCTTAACCAATTATGTAATGTGTGTGAGCTATTTGATTCAATTTTTGTAAGATGTTTTATCAAGAGAAAGCTACGTCTCTCCCTTATTGTTGTTAATCCACTCTCCATAAGCAGAAACTTGGTGCGTGTGGGTTTTCTAAGACCAAATATGAGACGTATGATATCATTTAGTGTTGTTTCAATTTTTTGCATCTGGGTTTTTGCACTTGCACCATAGACGATGAGCGCATAGTCAATATGGGGTCTTATATGTAATTTATAAAACTGGACTAAGGTTTTCTCCTTACAACCCCAGGGTGTGGAAAGATGTCTTTTTAGTTTGCTTTTCTATAGCATTTTTTTATTGTGTTTGAAATGTGGAGGTGGAAATTAAGTTTTTGGTCAAGCATGAGACCTAGGTAATTAATATTATTATCTTCTGGAATAGTTGTTTTATTTAGAGTTAGTTTTGCATTAACATGGTTTCGCTTCCGGTGAAATTGGATTATTTTTGACTTGGTGGGTGCAATGGGTAAATCTGAATGTTGAGAGAATTTTTCAAATTGGAAAAGTGACTTTCGCAGATTTGACTGTGCTATCTGAAAGGTGTTGCCAGATGACCATAGCACCAGATCATCAGCATATTGTAGATTCGTGTGGGGTAGGTTCATGTCCCAGAGATATAGGGCAAATAGGAGGCAACTGAGGACTGCTCCCTGAGGTAGGCCTTTGGATATTGTCTTTTGGGGTGAAGAGGCTGAACCAACACAAAAAATGAAACTTCGCACTTCTATGAAGGATTTAATAAAGGACTAGCTTAGGAGGTACTCCAATGTTTGCAAGTTTATTTAAAAGGATTTGGTGGTTCACATTGTCATATGCTCCTTCAAAATCTAGGAAAGCTGCCACTAGGATATTATTTTTTGAGAAAGATTCATTTATTGCATTTGTTAGCAAAATGAAAGCATCTGTTGAGGAGTGGTATTTCCTGAATCCAGTTTGAGTGTGTGGGATCATGTTATTTTTCTCAACAAACCAGAGGAGTCTGTGATAAATCATTTTCTCCATTATTTTCCCCATCACAGGTGTAATCATTATGGGCCTATAAGACTCAGGGTTATCTTTTGGTCTATTTTTCTTTTGGATTGGTAGGAGGGACGAACAATTCCATATATTGGGGAACCTAGAAGATGCCCAAGCGTGATTATAACAATTTAGCAGTTCTTGTTTGTATGAAGGTGTGAGATTCTTTATCCATGTAGGGTGTATATTGTCATAGCTGCTGCTAGTTTTGGACCTAATATGATGTATTGCATTATTCAATTCCTGGATTGAAAATGGATTAGTTATGTACTCGGATCCTGGGCGAGGTTGGTAACTAGGGTTCATAGGAATTGTGGACAGTTTGCTGTGATTATTTGATGTTAGCTTATTAACAAAAAGAGTTGCAAATAGGTTAGCCTTTTCAATATCATTGTCATAATGGGTATTATTATGTATAAGCTCATACAGGAGTGGGTTGGGAGAAGTCTTTTTCCCACATATGTGGCTTATGATTATATGTATAATTGGCTCATGCGTTTCTCTGGAGAGATTATTTGCAAAATTATTCCAGTATTTATATTTAGCATCTATTATAGTCCTTTTTAGGTTAGATTCTGCTTGTAATTTTTTTAAATATGTAGTAGGTGTTGTTTTTTTTATGAATTCTGTCCTAGATGCCATTTTTATACTCCATTTATTTAGCCACTCATTTGTCTACCATGCTTTAGGAATTTGTTTAGGGAATGTTTTCTTAGGTGTTGTCCTGGGGATAGCATGATTAGCTGTATTTATTAGTAAAGATGTCAAGGCTTCAGCATGTGTGTCAACTGTTGTGTTAGAAATGCATGAACTTTGGGTGAAACTTGTAATTTCATCATTTAGCTTATTTTGGGAAATAGACCAATTTTCTTTAGTGTTGATATATTTGGAGGTATGAGATGAAGGTTCAGCAGGTTCATTTAGGGAGCAAACTATAGCAAAGTGGTCTGTACATAGACTATCAATTTTATTTATGTAAATTTTGTTCACAAAATTTAATGACACAATTTGTAGATCAATTGTGGAGAATTTGCCACTTTTGGGGTTGAAATATGTATTCAGGTTTGGAGGGGTAGCAACAGCTAATTCATTATTATTTGAAGTCATATGCTCAATAAATTTACCAGCTTTATTTGCTGGTTTATTCCCCCACAAAAGGCTGTGGGCATTAAAATCACCACAAATAATGATATTTTTTAACATATTAGAATTATTTATATAATTAAAGAAATCCTTGGCATCTGTAGTTTGGCCATTAGGGTTATAAAAGCTTATTATGTAGGTTTTTAAATTATTCTGCCAAACACTTATACCAATTACATCAACATCATTTTCAAAATCTGTAAAATTGATGCCACAAAATTTTATATTAATATTGACTAATAAAGCTACCCCACCTCCTTTTCTCTCTGAAGATCTATCCTTTCTCGGGATAGTATATCCCAGAGACTTAATTTGTTGATTTTGGGTTAAATGAGTTTCCTGGAGGCAAGCAATATTAATGGAATTATTAGTCATAAATGATATTAGTTCATTTAGCTTATTTTCTGTGAGTGATCTTACATTCCATTGGAGTATTGATAAATGTTTTGTTGTTGATTTATTCTTCATATGACTGTGTATCAATGTTCAGCTTTGTTAAAAGTAAAGAAAGATCTTTTTTTGCTTGAATGAGCATATCATCTGGGATGTAGATTTTTGCCAATTCTGCAATAGTTTTTGTTTTCTGTAGTTGATGTATGTTCATGGCCTGAACTGCATTACAGTTTAGAATGAATAAGCATATATTTGGGGATTGTATTTATGGTAGTGCATCCTGTTTGTTGGTTAAGGGATTGATTCCTGGTAGTGTTTCTGGTTTGTTTCTTTTTGGGAGGGAGGGCCAGGCTGGCCTCATCTCACTGGAAAACGAGGCTTGCTGGCTTGGTGATTCCTTCTGATAGGGATTTGAGCTAGGGGGCTTAGAAGATATTATTTTATATGGGGTGCTTGTTGCATTTGGGGCATTTGACTTGGGGGTTTTGGTTGGTTTCATTACAGGCTTTATTTGGTATTGGTGGGCAGCATTTGCTTCCATTGCTGCAAAGGGGTATGGGATGGCCTTCTCTGTTGATATTTGGAGTGTTAGAGCTCTTTTCTTGTATGCAGGGCAGAATGATTTATTTGTAGATTCATGTGGGCCTTTGCAATTGATGCATGTAGGCTGGGTGTTGTTGCAAGTTGTCAGCTCTTTAGGATGGAAAGATTTACAAGTACTACACTCTTGGAGAATTTCATTGCATTTGTTTGTCGTGTTTCCCAGTTTGAAACACTTCTGACACTGAATAGGCTTAGGTTTGAATTCCTTGTGTGGTTTGATTTGCGCAAATAGGAATAATTTTTCTGGGATATCAATTTTATCCTTTAGTGTGAATAAGAAGGATCTACTAGTTTTTAGGCCAGTAGAGATAGGTTTTCCAAGTTGGGTAACATCCTCAACTGGGATTGTGTTTCCAGCCCTATCTGATAGGCCTTCTTTTAACTCCTGAGTAGATATCTCTGGGGGAACATTATAAACTACAAATTTTGTTGGTGATTGTTTTGGGTTCCAATTAGATGCAATAATTGGGATATTTAGAAGGGATTTAAGGTTAATTATTGTATCCGCTGATTTCTTATCTTCTACAGCTATTAGCAGAGATCCATCACGGTTAATGTTAAGAGAGAACATTGATTTTAGCAGTTTAAAAATTGCAACTCTTAATGCAGAAATCATTTTTATCTCAAAGGGGGTAGTGGGAGTAATTTTAAGGTAAATTCCTAAGTTTTTGGAGGGAGGATCCTGGGCAGGTAGAGGGGAAATGCTTTTAATTGGGGAGATTTTTTTCCTTTTTTTCGAGCTTCTAGAGAGGACCTCTTGAAACCCATTATCATCATTTATGGTTGCATTAGGATCTACATTTATCATTGTCCTATTCTCCGAATTGGATCTATCATTAGAACTTTCAGATAATGTGCTTGACCAGCCAGGATGGGTATCTTTCACTATGGAATTTGATTTGGGATCTGGGGGGACGTTTTGTTTTGGAGGACTTCTAAAAATTGCCTATTGGAAAAATCTTTAAAAACAAAAATAAAACAAAAAAAAAAAGGGAAAATATATTATATAAAACCGTCTGCACTATACTATGGGGAGGATAAACACCACAGTATAGCCCTGAGGATGACTTGAGCAGGATAGGTTTGGTACAACTGCTGATTAGAAGCGATAATAATCACAAGAAAATATATTTCGATTTTCTTATAAGGTTGCTGTTTTGGTTCCAATTTGGTTCCACCTAATACAAATTTGAATATTGAAATTATTCTTCTTCCTCTTGTTTGGTTTATTATGGATATACTTTTGCATATTCTCAACACTGGTATCAAATTCCAAGTCTTACAGTGTTTTGTGGCAGCTGAGTTCGAACTCTATGTTCCGTATTACCTACCTGAGATCGATACTAATGCACCACTATAGGAAAAAGCTCTATCTCTCCAAAATTCAAAATTTTGCTATTTAGACGGTTAACTATAACAAATTCTGATGCTCACAGGCAAGATAAGTAAATTGCAATGGTTATAACCAATACTTCGGAAGGTTTTGTATATGGGATGGTCATCGAAATAATCAAATGTTATAAAAAATTTGCAACAAAACTATTCAAAGTTATTGATTCTATTCCATAGAGGAACAAACCGATGCAGGTAGGATGGTGAGAGGTCATTTCAAACCTAATATCTCCCTGCACACCACAAGGAATTCCATAAAATATTTTTGAAATCTTAGCTACAGTTTAGAATCTTTCCACTTTAATAGGAAATGGCGTTTGTTAAATTTGAAACTTCTGCAAATGCCATCTAGTGCAAAGATAGTTTTGCAGAATGATGTGGGGATTTTTTTGTTTTTCTTCATGGCTTGGGTATATTTTATATCTTTCTCAAGTATGGAGTGTTTCTCTCAAATTGTCATATCAAATTTGCCAATTGACTCTCTTTTCGAGTTCATATCTGTAGAATGAGTATAAACGGAGGAACAGTAGAATAATAAAAATGAAGAAACTAAGTTGAACTAATTAAGCTAATTGAACTAATTGAACTAATGAAAGTAATTAAGAAGTTAAATTTTTATCCCCTGTCTTCCCTTTTCAAGATGCTGTTGGTAGATTCCCTTTTACAAATATGAAAGCAGGATTTTTTTTTAAAAAAAAAAGGAGAGCAATCCTTTAAAAAAAAACCTCTTTAAAAAAAAGAAGAGCAATCCGGGTTTTACTTGTGTTCACTTTATATCTCTCATTCAAATATTCTTGAAATTATATCTATGGCTCCTTGCAGATTGTCTAAGCAAAGAATCTTAACTTTCACTGATCAAATTGGGAAGCAAATTGGGAACCTCAGAGCCACCCGAACCTTCTATTATCATGTTCATCCTATTAAATCCATTGAACAAATTCTTGAAAGCCTAATACCTGATTAAATTAATTTTCATTGTTCCCCATAGAGCATTTATACATAAAACAATAGGTGAGAGACCTGTCAGTTGATGCAGTATAAACTATTTCTTGGTGTTTTCATTGCCTCCTTATTAAATAGATCACAAATAGTTAGATATTAGGATTTCGTAAATAAAGAGATTTCACGTGAGATTACTGACAGCAATTATAAGAGTAAATGGGATATTCAAGGGGAAGACGCTTGTTTTTTTTTTAATTTACCAAGTATATTAAAATATCCCATGGGGAAATAGAGGATAAAGAACGAAGAATTACATCAATCGGTAATTTATGAGACAATGGAGGAAGGGTGTGGGTGATGTCGAGTCTTAAACCGCACAACCAACATGATATCAGCTTTTCATACTTAAAAGACGTGTCATCTCCAAAAATATTGAAAGGATGATAACTCTTTCATTTTTTTTTTAACTGACAAAAAAAGATAGTAACCTTAGGTTAACCGTAGTAACCTTAGGTTACCATAGCTCAATGCTTATTTTCTGCTTAGTTGGGATGACTGTGGGCTTGACTCCTTGCAAAAGTATTTTTATTATGCTTAACAGACTCTTGAATACTCTATTAAATTCAATGTTCATCGTTCTCCATAGAGCGATTAATCACAAAACAATAGGTGAGACAGCTGTCAGTTGATGCAGTATAAACTATTTCTGGGTGATTTCGTTATCTCCATATTAAGTAGATCATAACTAGTTAAATATCTTAATTATAATTCCTACTGTCTCTCTGTCCATCATTGAACACCTTAAGTACCCCTTCTTTTCTTAGCTATAATTAACTGCCTTGCTGCGGCATTTCCTGTAGGAACTTGTCGGTGACCTAACTGTTGTTGAGATCTGTTGTAAAAACGAATGAGCAGGCCCATGAGCATCTTCACTGATATTGCGCGTGATGTTTAACGTTGATACATGGGGGTGACCCCTTTTGAATTCATGATGATGCTGATGCGTTTTCTTAACTCTCCATCCTATTTTCAAAATTCTCTTACTTTTGAAATTTATGTCCCCTCCTTTCAATTACTTGCTGTTTCTATTTCTCCTATTATGAAGTTGGGTATCCATGTTAAAGATATTACCCGTAGAGGTGAGTAGCTTCAGATAGTTTTTTTTATGCTTAAATATTCCTTCAACCCTCAAACTGTAGGCTATACCGTAAGGATACGTAAGGATACCGTAAGGATCTTAATTATACCGTAAGGATACGTAAAATAATCCTTGCTATCCTATTGGAAGAATTGTATCCTAGTCTATATCATGTTCACCAATATGGTCCGAAAACCACACTATCTAAAAAACTACAAGGATAATCCATTACAAATAGATGGCAATAGAATGAAATTAGTGACACTCACAATAGAGAAAAAATCTGCTGCGTTTTTTCCACAATAGAATGAAGTACACAGAAAAATATGCAACTCCCAGTATTTCTAATAATGTAGATAACTACAATCGATTTTTTTTTTTTTTTTTTTTTTTTTTTTTAATGTTGTCCCTGAATTAATAATACTGTTAAATAAAAATAAAAAACGTTAAAATTATATTTCAACTTTTTATTCTTCACTTTTTCTTATATATTTATTTTTTTTTTTTTTTTTCATTTTAAAAGGACATATATACTTTTTTAGATAAAAAAACGTAATATAAGGATAAAACGGATTGTATCTTTTAAAACCGATACCGCAGGGATTCGATAGGGTCTAACGTGGACTCTATGGTTGGTTTTAATATCGAACACAGCGATGCTCTTCCTGAGGTCCCTGGGACCAGATATTCTACGCATTGATAGTAAGGGTTTGCCTCTCTTTTCGAGTTCATATCTGTAGAATGAGTATAAAAAGAGGGACAGAAGAATAATAAAAATGAAGAAATTAAGCTAAACTAATTTAGCTAACTCAGTAATTAAAAAGTTCGATTGTTAACTTAAAATTTAGTTAATTTGATTAGCTCATATATGAATCTTTCGAATATTAATTTGACCAGCTCATATATGAATCTTTAATGATCGAAATTCAGCTCAAGGGTTAGTTGTAACGAATACTGAACTGAAAAAATTCTTTTAAATGTTTTCACTTTTATAACTTTAAGAAATCAAAAATTAGTTAAGATTTTATTGCATGATTTTTTCTGCTACTCGTTCTTCTCCCTTAATCTAGAGGTACAACCAATTAAAACTTTTGTATGAGCATTTCGCTTAGAGGAGAAGACAGATTCAATAAGTATGCTTTAAGAAAGATAATACCTCACACACACGGGCCGAGGGTTGTAAATAATGCAAATTACTAAATGCCTCAACTTAGTTTTTGGATTGCAAAGGGGGATTGTTTATTATTTGATGTGCTACCCGCTCAAAATTTTCAGGAATGTTTCCCTGTTTCAAAAGGATCAAGTTCTCTGGAAGGTGGTTAAAGGATCCAAATATGGGCAAATAAATTTTTGTTCTTTATTAGTCTTATTTCGAGAAGTTACTTTCAGTATACAGGCGAATATCCAGTAAATGGAACCGCTACTGGGTTAGTATATGTGGTATCGACGGGTGGGGGTTGGGGGAGTTACAAGAAATAACGTTTTGTAAACCATTTCATAGATTCACAGTGTCGACCAAGTCTCGAGAAAGATTGGGGATGGATCTAAGAGGATAAGGTACTGGTGGAGACAGGAAGGGGGTGGCTGGGGCAAGGGATATTAAAAAAATTATTTGGAGAAAGAGATCAAACAACAGGAAATAATTCAGCTTTTGCTCTTGAATCACCTATGGTAGCTTTAGAAGGTTTAAGCGAGATCGGTGTTAAAGTAAAAAGTCATTGTACTGCCTGCTTGTCGCATTAGTGTATATGCAATATCTGAGGAACGGCTCGGAGTATTAAATTGAAACCTTCAAGGAATATGGAGGGCAGGGTTGAATTAAATCCAAATACATTTTATGTATCAAAGTTATCAGAAACCTTGCCTGCAAATAACAAAACAGCGTAAGGGATTCGGTTGAAATTTTGAGAGGAGGTTCAATGAGGAGAGGGTGGTCAAGTGGACTCTAGACTTGACTTAAGATAAATCAAAATACACTCTGCATATCGAGGTCACCAAAATAGTGTGTTTATAATATCTTGAATAGCTTTGGGGGTACGAGTTAAGAGTTGCAGGTACCTGTTGTAGACAGGAAGGGGGTGGCTAGAGCAAGGGTTGATGTGTATATTTTTTCTCGATTTGACCACCTGTTTCTAGATTAGAATAGTTTTTCTTCGGAAATAGTTTGACAATAGGTATATTGTCGAAATATAACTCAAAATATTATACACCTTAGATCCGAAGTTGTTGAGTAAGGCAGTAAATCAGTCCTTGAGTGATGCCACAACGAGAGCAGTATCCTAATGGTAACCTACTTGACGGTGGAAGCAGATTTTATTAGCTTGTTATTTCACTGATTGTCCAAATGACTTTCTTTCTCCTTGATTTGGTGGAGCTGGACGTTGTACTATCTTAGATGCAGTGCTAAATTCTCTTTCTTTCCTTTGGGGTCCTAAAAAATAAATGGATACTTCAATAATTTTTTTTTCGGAAACCTTTGTCTTTATTATATTAATATTGTAGTTTTTTTTTTTTAACTTATATTTTTTTGTTTTATTCTCTTATTGAAATTGAAAAACTCAGTTTTTTTTTATTCTATATCTATAGATATATTTTTAACAAAAATTAAAAATTTTTTTGATTTTTGATACAACGAAAAAAAAAATAGAACTAGCTCATTTCATATTTTCAGGGATAAAAATGACTGCAAAAAACTAAATGGGAACCACTGTTTTATCACAAATGAACTAATAAAGGTATATTATTTTAACTGGCCTAATTCAAGTGTATGAAGTACAAGTTCATGGCCACCTGTGTTTAATCTATGGTGGTGCAACAAGTTCTACTATCACAGTTCACACCAGTATTTTTTTTTATCGGTACCACAGTTTTACCAATACCGTCCGCCCTATTGAAAGCTCTTTGTCTCTTCATTTTATGTCTTTTTCCTTGTTTTAACTTACTCATTTCTATCATGGCATTTGTAAGCCTACCAGCACTTTTTCTCAATTGTCACTTATCCATAGTGTCTATTTGTCTGTCATTATTTTTGTAAAATTTTGATCGGATGACTAATACGTGTTATAAGAAATATCTATATCTACTGCATTTCCGTTGAGATTTAGAAGACAAAGGACCATCATCAAGTGAAGACTCTATAAGCCACGATGTTAAAGACTCTATTTTGTCACAAGGACTTCGACCATCTGGGACAGATCGCATGCTGGACTTTAAAACTGAATCGGATATTGCAGTCCAGATGTCTGAGGCTTTCCCTGATCAACTGATATTGAATACATCGATTTTTGAAGGTAAGAATATGCTTTTGCATGCTTACCGTATAAAAATGTACTAGTATATATATATATATATATATATATATATATATATATATATATATATATATATATATATATATATATATATATATATATATATATATATATATATATATATATATATATATATATATATATATATATATATATATATATTATATGTGAGTAATAATTATGTACATATTTATTTTTTGTCGAAAACGGCTCCATATATTTTTTCGGAAAAATTGGTATCTTGGGATATTCTCGCATAAAAAAATGATCTAGATAGGTCAGAAGTCTTGAGAAAAATTGTTAAGAGCCTGAATTTTTGTTTTTTGCAAATGTCATGTACTATGTTAATACATCATATAAGCATTTCTTATGGCATCATATAAGTATTTTCTTATATGATGTCATGCATAGTATAAATAAGATTGATGAGTTTCCGACGCAACAGTTATTTATATAATATAATGTCTGTTGGAAGGCCCAGAAAAACAAAATTTACAGTTGTTGTTATTATAAATGATGATTCTTTGGAACCAGCACCTGAACTAACGTGTTAAAAATCAAAATGAAGAGCAAAGACACGGGCGGTTAGAACATATGCGAAAACGACAACTAGAGCGTGTTAAAATTAAAATGAAGAGCTAAGACACATGCAGTTAGAAGGGATACGACTGCGAACAAGTGAGGGAGTCAAAAATAAAGATGAAGAGCAGCGAGTCAATTGAAATCAACCAGGACAGTGAGAATCAAACGTATCATAATTAAAAAGATCGTATCAAACGCATGTGGATTTTGACATTGATAAGGTTATCAATGCCTACCATATCTTTATTGAAAAAAAATATGTATTTCATAATGACTAAATATAAGCCGAGGTGTAACAAAGCAGACCAATTAATAATTATAGCAATGATGATTGATTTTTGGATTTTGATATGGATAAGGCCATCAATACCTACCATACATATTAAAATCCAAAAAAAATGGAATGGATAAATCATTGGAAGAAAAAGAAGTTTTTGTCCCGCCACCTGAACAATTAAAACAAACAAAGGTTCGGTAATATGTCTTTCATAATTACAAAAGACAAGCCAAGGCAAAAGAGGAAGTTTTTGTCCCATCAGCTGAACAATTAAATGAAACAAAGGTTCGGCGATATATCTTTCATAATGACATAAGACAAGCCAAGGCAAAAGTCGATGTTTTTGCTCCACCACCTAAAAAATTTAAAGAAACATGGGTTGTCGCGAATGCCTTCCATACATTGTAAAACCAAAAACCTGGACTAGATAATTTGTTGGAAGAAAAAGAAGTTTTTGTCCAGTACCTGAGCAATTGAAAGACACAAAGGCTTGGCTATATGTCTTTCATAATGAAAAAATACAAGCCGAGGCAAAAGCTAAAAGTCCAATAAAAAAATTTAATCATACAAAGGCATTACTTCTAATTTAAGCTCGAATTGGACGTCAGTAGAGAGGGGTCAGGAGGTCCCATTGCCCACCCCTGCTGCCACCTATAACTTTTTTTACATAATTCATGGATGGTTATGTGTGTCGGTCGATTTATTTGATGTTTTTTATGGATTTTGTCAGTGAGAATTTGAAAAACAGGAATTTTGTCACATTTTTGTATGTTTTTATGGACTTTGTCAGTGAGAATTTGAAAAAACTGGAAGTTTTATGGTTTTTGTCAGTGAGAATTTGAAAAACAGGAATTTTGTCACATTTATGTATGTTTTCATGGATGGTTATGTGTGTGGGTCGATTTATTTGATGTTTTTCATGGATGTTTAATGGTTTTTGTCAGTGAGAATTTAAAAACAGGAACTATGTCACATTTATGGATGTCAACAGCAATTCATGTCTGTTTTATGGTTTTCTCAGTGAGAATGAAAAAACAGGAATTTTATCACTTGAAAAACCATGAATTTTCTCACATTTATGTCTGTTTTCTTGGATGGTTATGGATGATTTATGGTTTTTGTCAGTGAGAATTTGAAAAAACAGGAATTTTGACACATTTATGTCTGTTTTTATGGTTTTTGTCAGTGAGAATTTGAAAAACAGGAACTTTCTGAAATTTTTGTATGTTTTTATGGTTTTTGTCAGTGAGATTTTGAAAAAACAGGAACTTTCTCACTGAGAAAACCATAAACCACGTGGTGCTGTCACGAGTCAGAACACCTGTGCTGGCGACCTCAATCCGACTATCGTGAATCAATAATTCCCCTTAGAAACAACAAATTAATTTCCCCATTCATGACAGATAAATCGATCAATGACATCATCTGTCAGACTTTAAAAATTTCCGCCTAGAAACGATTCTCCAGGAATAGATCCAAATCATTAATGTCTTTGACTCGGGACCAGTTCTACTGGTCGAACTCCAAAGGATATTAATAACCAAAGGCCACGGAAACAATTAGGCAAGAAACATCTTAGCGATGAATTGTTTTAGCGCTGGAATCAGGTTTCTTATTAATTTGAAATGCGTTAGCGCAGAGATGCCAATAACAAAGGAACACGTTGAATTTACGTTTAGGGATAATTTGGGCGAAACCGTTTTAGACAGGTTATGGAACTATTTCGGCGAAACAGATAGAGACATTTTAAAAGAAGATTTTTGAAGAGATTTTAGAAGAGAATTTAATGGTGAAACTCTGTGGTCGTTATAATACACAAGTTTCATTTGAATAGTGTTGTGAGGTCCTCTAACCCAACCCCAAAGGGTTCCTATCCTCCTACCCCAACCCCGAAGGAAGCCCCCGGTCCTCAAAGGCCCCCCAGGCCCCAAATGTCCCCCCGGACCCCCAAAGGCCCTCCCTGTGCTCCAAAGGCCCTCCCTGTGCCCCCAAAGGCCCTCCTCCGGTCCCCAAAGGCCCAACGAGCTTCCAAAGGACCAACGGGGCCCCACAGGCCCGCCACCGGGCCCCAACCGCCCCTCCGGACCCCCAAAGGCCTGCCCGGTGCCCCAAAGGCCCTCCCCTGTGCCCCAAAGGCCCTCCTCCGGTCCCCAAAGGCCCATCGAGCTTCCAAAGGACCAACGGGGTCCCAAAGGCCCTCCAGCGGTCCCCAACTGCCCCTACGGACCCCCAAAGGACCTCCCTGTGCTCCAAAGGCCCTCCCTGTGCCCCCAAAGGCCCTCCTCCGGTCCCCAAAGGCCCATCGAGCTTCCAAAGGACCAACGGGGTCCCAAAGGCCCTCCACCGGTCCCCAACGGCCTCGCCGGCCCCCCCACGCCCCACCCTGGGCCCCCACCGGCCCCCCCTGGGCCCCAAAGGACCACCGCCAGTCCCCAAAGGCCCATCGAGCTCCCAAAGGACCAACCGGTCCCCAACTGCCTCTCCGGAGCCCCAAAGGCCCTCCACCAGTCCCCAAATGTCCCCCAGGCACCCAAAGGCCCCCCCGGCGCCCCAAAGGCCCACCCAGACCCCCAAATGCCATCCCCGGACCCCCAAAGCCCAACCCCCGGTCCCCAAAGGTCCACCCGAGCTCCCAAAGGACCACCGACCCTCAAGGGACCCACAGACCCTCAAAGGCTCTCCCCGTGCACCCGTCTTTCGTTGATGTGTGTTGTCCGAAACCTATGATTTGGGAATGTGTAGTTTGCTACTTCAGGTTTTTCTGAGCTAAGGTTTCTTAGTCTTTCGTTGGTGTGTGTTGTCTGAAACCAATAGTTTGGGATGTGTAATTTGCTATTTCCGACTTTTCATAACCGGATTTCTTAGTCTTTCGTAGGTGTGTGGTGTCTGAAACCTATGATTTGGGATGTGTGGGTTGCTATTTCAGGCTTTTCTGAGCTGGATTTCTTGGTCTTTCATAGGTGTGTAGTGTCTGAAACCTATGATTTGGGGTGGGTGGATTGCTACTTTTGACTTTTCTGAGCTGGATTTCTTAGCCTATATTAGGTGTATGTTGTCTGAAACCTATGATTTGGGTTATGTAATTTGCTATTTCCAACTTTTGATAACAGGATTTCTTAGTCTTTCGTAGGTGTCTGTTGTCTGAAACCTATGATTTGGGATGTGTGGGTTGCTATTTTTGATTTTTCTGAGTTGGATTTCTTAGTTTTTCGTTGGTGTGTGTTGACTGAAACCGATGATTTGGGATGGTTAATTTGCTATTTTTGACTTTTCTGAGCTAGATTTCTTAGCCTATCATATGTGTGTCCTTTCAGAAAATTATGAATTGGGAGGTGTAGTTTGCTTTTTGGACTTTTCAGAGCTAGGATTCTTAGTCACTCATATGTTTTTGTTGTCTGAATCTTAGAGTTTTGGATTAGTAGTTTTCTATTTAAGAATTTTCTAAGATAATGTTTCTTAGTATTTCGTTTGTTAATGCTGTATGAAACTTATGATTTTTGATATGTAAATTACTATTTAGGACTTTTCTGAGTTGTATTTCTTAGTCTTTCATAGGTGTCTAATGTACGAAACCTATGATTTGGGATGTGTTGTTTGCTATTTTTGAACTTTCTGAGCTAGCTTTATTAGCATTTCATAGGTAAGTGTTGTCAGATCATTATGATTTGTGATGTGTAGTTTGCTATTTCAGGCTTTTCTGAGCTAAGGTTTTATAGTATTTCGTAGGTGAATGTTGTCTAAAACCAATAGTTTGGGAAGTGTAATTTGCTATTTCCGACTTTTCATAACCGGATTTCTTAGTCTTTCGTAGGTGTGTGGTGGCTGAAACCTATGATTTGGGATGTGTGGGTTGCTATTTAAGGCTTTTATGAGGTGGAATTCGTAGTCTTTCATATGTGTGTAGTGTCTGAAACATATGATTTGGGGTGGGTGGATTGCTACTTTTGACTTTTCTGAGCTGGATTTCTTAACCTTTCATAGGTGTGTGTTGTCTGAAACATATAGTTTGGGATGACTTGTTTGCTATTTTTGACTTTTCTGAGCTAGGTTTCTTAGCCGTTCATAGGTGAGTGTTGTCTGAAACCTATGATTTGGGATATTTAATTTGCTATTTCTGACTTTTCATAAACTGATTTCAGAGTCTTTCGTAGGTGTGTGATGTCTGAAACCTATGATTTGGGGGTATGTGGTTTGATATTTTTTGACGGGTCTGAGCAGGATGTCAGAGCCATTAGTAGGTGTGTGTTGACTGAAACCTATGATTTGGGATGGTTAATTTGCTATTTTTGACTTTTCTGAGCTAGATTTCTTAGCCTTTCATAGGTGTATCCTTTCAGAAAATTATGATTTGGGAAGCACACAAAAACTTACACATGCACACGAAAACTTAAATGCACACAAAAACTAACATGCACACAAAAACGTACACACACACACACACACACACACACAAAACTTAAACACAAACACCTAAGAACAAAAACAAACAAAAGACAAAAAAAGCACACAAAAAAAAACAAACACCAAAAAAAAAAAAAACAAAAAAAAAAATAAAAAACAACAAACAAATACACAAAAACACACGCACAAACACTTACACACACACACACTCACAAAACTTTCACATACACACCCCAAAACTTACACACACACGCCAAAACTTACACACACAAAAACTTACACATGTACACTAAAACTTACACACACACACTGTGTGTGTTTTTGTGTGTGTGTGTGTGTGTAAGTTTGTGTGTGTGTGTGTGTGTGTGTGTGTGTGTTTGTGTTTTTGTTTTTGGGTTTGTGTTTTTTTTTTCTTTTTTGTTTTTTTTAGTTTTGTGTAGTTGTGTGTGTGTGTGTGTGTTTTTTTTTGTGCGTTTGTGTGTGTGTGTTTTTGTGCTATTGTTTTTTTTTTTGTGTATGTGTGTGTGTGTGTGTGTGTAAGTTTTTGTGTGTTTGTAAGTTTTGGCGTGTGTGTGTGTGAGTTTTTTTTGTGTTCATGTGTAAGTTTTTGTGTATGTGTATGTGTGTGTGTGTGTTAGTTTGTTTGTGTGTGTTTGTTTTTGCGTGTGTGTGTTAGTTTGTTCGTGTGTGTGTGTGTGTGTGTGAGTTTTGTGTGTGTGTGTGTGTGTGTGTATTTTTTTGTTTTAATGTAATTTCTTTTTTTAATGTTTTTTTTAGTGTTCATTTGTATTTTTTAGTGTGTGTGTGTGTTTGTGTATGTTTGTGTGTGTGTTTGTGTGTGTTAGTTTTTGAGTGTGTGTGTTAGTGTTCGTGTGTGTGTGTTTGTTATTTGTAGTGTGCTTGTTTAAGTTTTTGTGTGTTTAAGTGTTGGCGTGTGTGTTTTAGTGTTCGTGTGTTTATTTGTATGTTCTTTGATTGTTTGTGTGTAAGTTTTTTATAGTTTGTGTGTGAGTTTTTTTGTTTTTATGTGTAAGTTTTTTTGTTTGTGTGTGTGTGTGTGTGTGTAATACAATGTGTGTAATACTTTACACACAATGTGTGTGTAAAGTGTATAAAATGTATTTCATTATGACGAAAGACAAGCCAAGGCAAAAGATGATGTTTTCGTCCCACCACCTAACAATCAAAAGAAAAAAAGTTGGTCATGAATGCCTTCAATACATTGTAAAATCAAAAACCGTGACTTGATAATTTGATTGAATAAAAATAAGTTTTTGTCCCACCACTTTGATAATGAAAAGAAACACAGTTTTGATGATATGTGTTTCATAATGATAAAAGCAAAGACGTGGCTAAGGTTAAAGGTCCAATAAAAAAATTTAATTTCAAGCCGACACTACTTATAATTTATGGTCCATTTTGACTTCAATAAAAAAATAAACGGCTCAAATTGTCTGCGTTGAGAAGACAATCGACAGTGAGAGTCTATATATAGAAGCGTGCCGGGGCCTGGCCGCCCCTGGCTCTCGGTACTATATATATATATATATATATATATATATATATATATATATATATATATATATATATATATATATATATATATATATATATATATATATATATATATATATATATATATATATATATATATATATATATATATATATATATATATATATATATATATATATATATATATATATATATATATATATGTTCCTTGGCACCTTTCCAGAGTATGTACTTATGGATTCTGGGCCTTTACGTTCCTTCCTATGCTATTTGGGGCCTTTACGTTCCTTCCTATGCTATTTGGGGCCTTTACGTTCCTTCCTATGCTATTTGGGGCCTTTATGTTCCTTCCTATGTCATTTGGGGCCTTCCTATGCTATTTTCAAAGAGAGTAGACCCTTCGTTCCCCCATTTCTGAGGGCAGGGGAGGGGGGTCAATTTTGGAGGGAAAACTAAAAATACTTAGAATCGAAAATAAACGGGATCTGCCTCAAGGGGAAGGCTCAGAGGCCCTTCGTTCCCCCATTTCTGAGGGCAGGGGGAAGGGGTCAATTTTGGAGGGAAAACCAAAAATACTCAGAATCGAAAATAAATGGGGTCTGCCTCAAGGGGAAGGCTCAGAGGCCCTTTGTTCCCCCATGTCTGAGGGCAGGGGGGGGGGGGTCAATTTTGAAGGGAAAACCAAAAAGACTCAGAATCGAAAATAAATGGGATCTGCCTCAAGGGCAAGGCTCAGAGGCCCCTCCTTCCGCCATTTCTGAGAGCAGGGGAGAGCTCAATTGTGGAGAACAATCCAAACATACTAAGAATCAAAAATAAATGGGTTCTTCCTCAAGGGGAAGGCTCAGAGGCCCTTCGCTCCCCCATTTCTGCGGGCAGGGGAGGGGTCAATATTGGAGGGGAAACTCAAAATACTCAGAATAAAAAATAAATGGGATCTGCCTCAAGGGGAAGGCTCAGAGGCCCTTTGTTCCCCCATTTCTGATGGCAGAGGAGGGGTGGGGTCAATATTGGAGGGAAAACAAAAAATACTCAAGAGTCGAAAAAAACTGGGATCTGCTCTTTCTTTACTTGGTGCCTATTAAAACGAAATTTGTGTTAAATAAGTATTTTTTGTATTTTTTAAAAGAGATTTTAGGAGTTTGAAAAACTCTGTTGCCTGGAACAGTATGGTTTTTATTTACTTAGTGCTCATTAAAAAAGTAGTTTTTGTTTTATATAAGTAGTTTTTGTATATGTTAAAAGAGCTTTAAGGGGTTTGAGAGACTCTTGCCCGATTCCGTGTGGTTTTTCTTCACTTTTTGCAAATTAATAACGAAATTTTTGTGGTACATAATCATTTCTCTTATCTTTTAAAATAGCTATAAGGGGTTTGAGACACTCAGTTAAATGAGTACGTTTTTTTTTTATTCACCTGTTACCCATTAAAAACGAGATTATTGTTTTAAATAAGTAGTTTTTGTATCTGTTAAAAGAGCTTTAAGGGGTTTGAGAGACTCAGTTGCCTGATTCCGTGTGGTTTTTCTATACTTAGTGATCGTTAAAAACGAAGTTTTTGTTTTAAATAAGTAGTTTTTGTATCTGTTAAAAGAGTTTTAAAGGGTTTGAGAGACTCTGTTGCCTGATTCCGTGTGGTCCAGCTTTACTTGGTGCCCATTAAAAACGAAATTTTTGTGTTAAATAATTAGTTCTTGTATCTTTTAAAAGAGCTGTAAGGGGTTTGAGAGACTCTGTTGCCTGATTCCGTGTGGTTTTTCTTTACTTAGTGCTCCGTCTGGTTTGAGAGACTCAGTTGCCTTAGTCCGTGTTTTTTTTCTAGAATAAGCACTCATTTAATAAGATATTTTTGTTGTATAAAAAAAGTTCTTTTATCTTTTAAAATAACATTAAGGGGTTTGAGAGACTCTGTTTCCGGATTCCGTTCGGTTTTCAATTACTAGGTATAACTTAAAAACGAATTTTATTTGTTAAATAAGTAGTTATTGTATCTTTTAAAAGAGCTTTTATGGGTTTGAGAGACTTAGTTGCCTGATTCCGTGGGATTTTTCTTTACTTAATGCACATTAAAACCGAACTGTTTGTGTTAAATAAGTAGTTTTTGTATCTTTTAAAAGAGCTTTGAGGGGTTTGAGAGACAAGGTGGTCTTATTCCGTGTGGTTTTTCTGTACTTGGTGCCCATTAAAACTAAATTTTTTTGTTAAATAATTAGTTTTTGTGTCTTTTAAAAGAGCTTTAAGGGGTTTGAGAGACTCTGTTGCCTGGTTCCGTGTGATTTTTTTTTTCGGAGATATAATTAATGACTAAATTTTTGCGTGCGATTCGCTGCTCGTGTACGAGGAAATTGCATTTTACAGAAGTTAATAAACTCGGCTACCGGATTTTGTGTGGTTTTTCTATACCGATAGCTCAATATAAACGAAATTTTTGCTGTAAATATTTTTTTCTTGTACATCTTAATATAGCCGGATGGGGTTTGAGAAACTAAGTTGCCTGTTTCTGTGTGGTTTTTCTTTACTTGGTCCCCCCCTTTTTTCAACTTTTTTTTTACATGTCTTGGAATCAGATGAAACAAACTTAAATTACTATTCTAGTTTTTCTAAACCAGTATTGCCTATTTGGATACACAATGCAGAAATTTCATTTAAGAAATTATGAAAAAATTGTAAGCAAGTAACAAACTCTTTCCTGAAGTCACCTCTTGGATACACAATGCAGAAACTTCATTTAAGGAACTATGGAAAAAATTGTAAGTAAGTAAGTAACAAATTCTTTCTTGAAGTCACCTCTTGGATACACAATGCAGAAATTTCATTAAAGAAATTATGAAAAAATTGTAAGTAAGTAGCAAATTTTTTCTTGAATTCACCTGCTGGATAAACGAAAAGACATTTCGTTCAAGAAATTATGACAAAACTCTAAGTAAGTAACAAACTCTTTTTTGAAGTTACCCCTTGGATACACAATGAAGAAATTTTATTTAAGAAATTATGAAAAAATTGTAAGTAAGTAACAAACACTTTCTTGAAGTCACCTCTTAGGTACACAATGCAGAAATTTCATCTAAGAAATTGTGTAAAAATTGTAAGTAAGTAAGTAACAAATTCTTTCTTGAAGTCACCTCTTGGATACACAATACAGAAAATTTCATTAAAGAAATTATGAAAAAATTGTAAGTAAGTAGCAAATTCTTTCTTGAATTCACCTGCTGGATAAACAAAAAGACATTTCGTTCAAGAAATTATGACAAAATTCTAAGTAAGTAAAAAACTCTTAATTGTTTTCACGACTTAGATACACGATGTAGAAATTTAATTCAAGAAATTATGAAAAAATTCTAACTAAGTAAAAAATTCTTTCTTGAAGTCAACTCATGTATACACAATACGGAAAAATTTCGTTCAAGAAATTATGAAAATATTTGTAAGTAAGTAACAAGCTCTTTATTGATTTCACCTCTTGGATATACAGTACAGATACCGTTCAAGAAATTATGACAAAATTCTAAGTAAGTAAGTAACAAACTCTTTATTGTTTTCACCTCTTGGATATACAATACGGAAATTTCATTCAAGAAATAATGAAAAAATTGTAAGCAAGTAACAAACTCTTTCTTGAAGTCACCTGCTGGATAAACAAAAAGACATTTCTTTCAAGAAATTATGACAAAATTCTAAGTAAGTAACAAACTCTTTCTTGAAGTTACCTCATGGATACACAATTCAGAAATTTCATTTAAGAAATTATGAAAAGATTGTAAGCAAGTAACAAACTCATTCCTGAAGTCACCTCTGGGATACACAATGCAGAAATTTCATTTAAGAAACTATGAAAAAATTGTAAGTAAGTAAGTAACAAATTCTTTCTTGAAGTCACCTCTCTGATACACAATAAAGAAATTTCATTAAAGAAATTATGAAAAAATTGTAAGTAAGTAGCAAATTCATTCTTGAATTCACCTTCTGGATAAACAAAAAGACATTTCGTTCAAGAAATTATGACAAAATTCTAAGTAAATAACAAACTCTTTATTGTTTTCACGACTTAGATACACGATGTAGAAATTTAATTCAAGAAATTATGAAAAAATTCTCAGTAAGTAACAATTTCTTTCTTGAAGTCAACTCTCAGATACACAATACGGAAATTTCATTCAAGAAATTATGAAAATATTTGTAAGTAAGTAACAAGCTCTTTATTGATTTCACCTCTTGGATATACAGTACAGATACTTCATTCAAGAAATTATGCAAAAATCGCAAGTAAGTAACAAACTCTTTATTGTTTTCACCTCTTGCATATACAATGCGGATATTTCATTCAATAAATTATGAAAAAAATTGTAAGCAAGTAACAAACTCTTTCCTGAAGTCACCTCTTGAATACACAATGCAGAAACTTCATTTAAGAAACTATGAAAAATTTGTAAGTAAGTAACAAATTCTTTCTTGAAGTCACCTCTTGGATATACAATACAGAAATTTCATTAAAGAAATTATAAAAAAATTATAAGTAAGTAGCAAATTCTTTCTTGAATTCACCTGCTGGATAAACAAAAAGACATTTCGTTCAAGAATTTATGACAAAATTCTAAGTAAGTAACAAACTCTTTCTTGAAATTACCTCTTGGATACACAATACAGAAATTTCATTTAAGAAATTATGAAAAAATTGTAGGCAAGTAACGAACTCTTTTCTGAAGTCATCTCTTGAATACACAATACAGAAACTTCATTTAAGAGACTGTGAAAAAATTGCAAGTAAGTAGCAAATTCTTTCTTGAACTCACCTCCTGGATACAAAATACAGAAATTTATTTAAATAAAATATGAAAAAATTGTAACTAAGTAGCAATTTCTTTCTTGAATTCACCTGCTTGATAAACAAAGACATTTCATTCAAGAAATTATGACGAAATTCTTAGTAAGTAACAAACTCTTTATTGTTTTCACGACTTAGATACACGATGTAGAAATTTAATTCAAGAAATCATGAAAAAATTCTCAGTAAGTAACAATTTCTTTCTTGAAGTCAACTCTTGACTTCAAGAATTTAGACGACAACTCTTGACTTCAAGAATCAAGAATTTAGCGCGCACGTAACCTCGTCTAAATTAACCTTAAAAGAATGAAATAAAGCTATGTCGACTTTGCATGTCTCTCTCACTATGTATGCGCCGTCGCGATGTGTAACCAATCACCAATCAAGTTATCGTATATTGATCAATCTCCGCTGTCTCTGATTGACCCCTAAAAAAATGGGTGTTGTCTAAAAAAACAGTCTGGTTGAAAACGTGGAGTTTTCGTACTGCTCACTTTTTTGCAATGTGTAGGAACCAGCGGGGAGGCCCCGCTCGGTTGGAAACGTACCAAGGAAAGGGAAACAAATAGCATGTAGTTTCAAAACGTGTTTAATCACGTGTAGAGGTCCCATAGAATGAAATTTCTGTATTGTGCATGCAAACGGCGAATTCAAGAATGAGTTTTTTACTTACTTAGGTTTTTGTCATAATTTCTTGAATGAAATTTCCGTATTGTGTATCCAAGAGGTGAAATCAATAAAGAGTTTGTTACTTACTTTCCTTTTTTTATAACTTCTTTAATAAAATATCCGTATTGTGGATCCAAGAGGGGACTTCAAGAAAGAGATTGTTACTTACTTGTAATTTTCTCCTAATTTATTAAAAGAAATTTTCGTATTGTATTACGTATCCAAGAGGGGACTTCAAGAAAGAGATTGTTATTTACTTAGAATTTTCTCATAATTTCTTGAATGAAATTTCCGTATTGGGTATCCAAGAGGTGTATTCAAGAAAGAGTTTGCTACTTACTTACAATTTTTTTTTTAGAATTTCTTGAATCAAATATCTGTATTGTGCATCGAGGAGGAGAATTCAAGAAACAGTTTGCTACTTACTTACAATTTTTTCATAATTTCTTGAGTGAAATTGCTGTATTGTCTGTCCAGGAAGCGAGTTCAAGAAAGTTTTTGTTTGCAATGTTTTTCATAGTTTCGTGAATTAAATTTCTGTATTGTGCTACCCAATGGCGAATTCAAGAAAGGGTTTGTTACTTATTTAGAATTTTGCAATAATTTCTTGAATGAAATGACTTTTTTGTTTATCCAGGAGGCGAATTCAAGAAAGAATTTGTTACTTACTTACTTACAATTTTTTCATAGTTTCTTAAATGAAGTTTCTGCATTGTGTATCCAAGAGGTGACTTCAGGAAAGAGTCTGTTACTTACTGACAATTTTTTCATATTTTCTTGAATGAAATTTCCGTATTGTATATGCAAGAGGTGAAAACAATAAAGAGTTTGCTACTTACTTGCGATTTTTTCATAGTTCCTGGAATGAAATATCTGTATTGTGTATTCAAGAGGCGAAATCAATAAAGAGTTTGTTGCTTACTTACAAATATTTTCATAATTTCCTGAATGAAATTTCCATATTGTGTATCCAAGAGATGACTTCAAGAAAGAAATTGTTACTTACTGAAAATTTTTTCATAATTTCTTGAATTAAATTTTTACATCGTGTATCTAAGTCGTGAAAACAATAAAGAGTTTGTTACTTACTTAGAATTTTGTAATAATTTCTTGAACTAAATGTCTTTGTTTATCCAGCAAGCGAGTTCATGAAGATAATTGCATCTCCCATATAATTTTTTCTGAGTTTATTGTATGAAAATTTCAGTATTTTGTATGCATAATGAAACTTCAGGAAAGAAACTGTTAATTACTTACGTACAATTTTTTCGTAATTCATTAATTTAAGTTTTTACATTGCGTGTCCAAGAAGTGACTTCAGGAAAGAGTTTGTTACTTGCTTACAATTTTTTCATAATTTCTTAAATGAAATTTCTGGATTGTGTATCCAAGAGGTAACTTCAAGAAAGAGTTTGTTACTTACTTAGAATTTTGTCATAATTTCTTGAACGAAATGACATTTTGTTTATCCAAGAGGTTAATTCCAGAAATAATTTGCTACTTAGTTAAAAAATCCTCATAATTTCTTTAATTAAATTTCTGTATTATGTATCCATGAGGTGACTTCAAGAAAGAATTTGCTACTTACTTACATTTTTTTCATAGTTTCTTAAATTATGTTTTTGCAGTTTGTATCCAGAAGTGACTTCAGGAAAGAGTTTGTTACTTGCTTACAATTTTTTTCATAATTTATTGAATGAAATTTCCGTATTGTATATCCAAGAGGTGAAAATAATAAAGAGTTTGTTACTTACTTGCGATTTCTTCATTTTTCTT